>NW_027280015.1:17500-60000 GCF_046629955.1 Centroberyx affinis
GAAGAAGAGAGAAAGGAGACAGAGATGGAGAGAGAGGGAGGGGTAAAAGAGAGGGATACGATCTCAACTAATTAACTGAATCACTGTTAAAGTACAAACTGCCTCTGGCTATGAAACCTCTTTTCTTCCTTGTTTGTCTCTTAAAGCTCCATATCCTCCACTGTCCAGAGTTTTATTTAGTGTCTTTCTGTCCATTCAAAGCTGTGTGTGTGGTGTCATGAACCAAAAACACTCTCAATCCATTTCTCCACCTTCATTTTCCAGCATCTCTCTGAGCCTTACCGAGAACAGGCCGTTTCTGTCTCCGTGTCTTTAAGGCTCATTAATATTAACGACCCCTCCGTTCCGATCGGCTAACCGTTTCCAGAGTGAAACGTGAGACGCCGCGGCCCGGCGGCTACAGGTAGGGAAAACTCTCCGGTAATAAACAACGACAACCGCTCACCCGCTTTGAAAAAAACGCTTTGTTAGTCTATTATTTCTTACAAAAATGATAATGAGCGAACCTTTGTGACGTCACAAAGTTACGGAAGTCCAAACGGCTCGTTTAGAGGCTCGCTGCACTAATATGGATTGTGTGGATTTAGTTTTGATACTTTCACCATGTCTAGATAGACCATCCAACTCCTTTATCATCACAAAGAGGAGTCCTGCTTTACACCATGTGGGACCTTTAAACAGGAAGTCTTCCAGCATTCAGCAGGGAGAAAGAGAATTTCTCTCTGCGTGGACGAATAAAAGCTTCAGAGGTAAAGCAGGAGGAGATCCCATTCCTCTGTGTGGTTTTTGTTTTGATGTGTGTTCCTGAGGCTGATGCTCCTCTCTGCTGTCACGGCGGCTCTCGTCACGGCGCCCGGGCTTTCATCAGACCGCGGGCAGGCGGGCGGGCGGGCGGCGAGGAAATCCCTGCACACGGCCGACGGCACGAAGCGGCTCATCCAGCTGATATATAATGCATGTTGAAGCTTCATTTACCCGGGGGAAGACGACCGAGCGCTGAGCTCCCCCCCCCCCCCCCCCCCCCGTCAACCTCCTGCTTCACATTCATCCAGTTCCACAGTCACAGCAGCTCGGTCCATTCATGAACCTTCAGTGAGAATTCATGGTAAACTGCAGTTCAGCTCCTGCAGTTGGAATCTGAATGTGAATTGAATTCCATTAAATTCCACTTCTAAGAGTTTGTCTCGACTCGCTAAACATTACATATCAAACATTATGAATCAAATAAAACAGTTCAACAAATCAAAAACATTCAATCATAATGTATGTTCCGCATCAAATGCCACCTTGTTTAACTAAAAAAAACAAAAAAAACAGACAATTTCACAGAATTAAATTAAATTCTGATTCTGATTAAATCAAATTCCAATTCCTCAGTTGAACTGGAATTGATGAGTTGATTGATGAATTGACCCCTGCTCCTGATTCCCAGTACAACCAGCTGGAGGTTAAAGCGGCGTTCACACGGGACATTTGGCGTCCGTCACATTCAGGGACGAGTCTGCGTTGGAACCAGCTAGGCTGCGTTGTTGTGGGCGGGGCTCCAAACCTTTTGAAGCCGTCTGTATTCATTTCATTGGCTGAGGAAGTATGTTGATGGATGATGTTTGACCTGTGCTGCATCAAAAGTTCAACTAGATTCAACTTTTTCGACGGACTGCATTGTGATATTTTCACGCACTGCGCTCCACCACAGAACATGAATGGACAGTTACGTTAGCCTCGTCGCTAACGTTAGCTTTCAGTTGAGTTTTGACAGTTTGCTAAGAGACTCATCTGCTCAGTTCTCACAGTGTGACAGACTGTACAGCCTTAATGTCCAGACTTGTGTTATCGCCATAGCAACTAACCCTTTGATAATCGCCATTTTACCCTGTACTAGCTAAATTACCATGGCAAACAGAGGAAGGACCTCCCTATAGGGAGTCATTCCTATGTTCCCAGGGTCCTATGTTCCTCAGCTCTATATAGCACATAATGGGAACCTGAAAAAGATGTTCCCCAGCTCTGTATTCGCTTATTACTGTTAGTTAGGTTTAGGGTTAGGGTTTAGGGTTAGGGTTAAACATAGGACCCTGGGAACATAGATACGCTCCCTTCTATAGGTCTCATTGAAATACATGGGATAATGTTTGTTTCTGATGCATCATAATGATCATGTGAACGGGCCTCGGTGTCTTGTTCAAAGGCTCCTCAGTGATTGTCATTGTGGGACAGGAGAGTGTTACTATTTAACTTTACTGAACATGTTTCCCAGCTGGTCAGGGGATTCGAACTGACGACCTTTAGGTGACAAGTCCATTTCCTCAGCCTCTGGTCTACTGCTGCCACCCCAGGGTTTGGCCTATTGCATGCTATCTGCAAACTTTTAAAGCATTTGTGTGTGTGTGTGTGCCAGCTGTCCTCCTCACCCTGCAGAGCCAAGCTTAACCTGACAGGTCAAGTTAGCTGTCAATTACATTTAGTTCCTGTCACTCAGCCAATGAGGTGCGCTGTCAATCACTCAGCGCTGACCACGGAATCAGACTGCGGTCAAACTGAGACAGAAAACAACCCAAAGTGATTTGATGCTGCTGGTTTCATAGAATAAATGAACATGCTGCTCTGCTGGTTCAGGAGAAACATGCAGTGTTGCATGTTGGCTCTGTGTCGCTCTGCCTCTCTTCTTCTGTTTCCTGTCATCCACTGTGCAGAGGCTTGAAGTTGCATCACAAATCTCTAACCAACCGCAGCTTGTGCCATCATCAAGGAGAATTAGCTGTGCGGAAATAGAGCTAAATACACAACAAGCAGCTAGAAGCAGAGAGCAGCTGAGTCAGCTTGTTGTGGTGTGGCTGTAGATCCATTCAGTAACGTTCTCAGTAAAAGTGAATAGTGTGATAAGGTGGATTTGTTTCCAAATGTAGGTTACTGTGACACAGTAAACTGTCTTGTCTTTAGCTCTAGTCTCTACTCCAAAACATGAAGAGTTGGAGCTTGAGAAGAGTCAGCTCAGTTAACCTGAACAAACTGTTAGCTAGCTAACTAGCCAGCAAACACACTGATGTTAATGTCAACATGCTAACGCTAGCTGCTACGTTAGCTAGTGTGCTAATCAGATGAGTTAACAACAAGACAGTGATGGTTAGCTGACCAGATGCTATGGTTAGCTAGCTAACATGCTGACATTATCTAAACACTAAATCAATCAGATGGATCAGTGATGAAATGATCAGTTCAGTCAGAAACACACAGAGATTAACTGTCTGTTCAGTTCTGTCAGCCAAGTCATAAGTTTAGAAACACTTTCTGTTCACAGAGCTGTTTTCCTCCAATATGGCCGCCACATGGTGTGTTACATCACCTGGAAGTGTTCTGCCTTGCCAGAAAGTCCTCTATAAAACAGAGAGTGGGTGGGAAGCTTTTATAGCTGGCAGGCTGCGAGTCGACTCATCTGTTTCTGTCTGTCTGCGTTTCCTCTGGCAGAAAACACTCTGACAACAAGAAAATGTCTGACTGGCTTCTTTTGGCTTCTGTCTACCAGCCTGTCAATCAACCTGTCTGTCTGTCTGTCTGTCTGTCTGTCTGTCTGTCTGTCTCTCTTCTTTATATCTCTCTGTTTACTTCATTTCAAAGCTGTTTTATTGGCAAGAAATACAACCGAACTTCACATTTTCACCAGATTCAGACAGCAACCCATATACTGTGATAATAACAAATCAATCATATATCAATAATACGTCCGATAACATACTGATCGATGACTAAATCAGTAGAAAAAAATAATCGAAGGACGACATGCGCAACTTTTTTTATCGTTAATGTCCCTCCTGTCTGAAGTTCTCTCTCCCCCCCCCCCCCCCTCTTTCTCTCTCTCTCTCTCTCTCTCTCTCTCGCTCTCTCTCTCTCTCTCTCTCTCTCTCTCGCTCTCTCTCTTTCTTTCTCTCTCTCTCTCCCTCTCTCCCTCCTGTGCGCCGTCTGCCATCTTTTCTTCCTGGCGACAGCGTCCCAGTTGCGGCCGGTTGCTACCCACGATGCCGAGCCAAGCTCTGCTCTCATTGGACGGAAAGCGGCAGGCTGCATCGCCTCTGTGGGAGCTGCCAGCCAATCACAGATGGAGCTGGAGGGGGAAGACCCGCTTCCTCCGTAACGTTACTCTACCAGCAAAGGCCTCACACACACACACACACACACACACACACACACACACACTATCAAATAACTGGGATATGTTTCCTGTCTGTTGTAACAATAAGAAAACAGAAAACCCCCCCAAAAATACAGAAATCATCCACATCCATAAGCCAGGGCAGAGGTTCTTATAGTGTGGTTTGGGGGCCATTCTGGGGTCCTGGAGGGGGTTCCAGGGGTCCCCAGCAAGATGAGGGAACAGGGGAGGGAGGGTGATGCTGTCATAGTGAGACGTCCAAACCCCAGGTGAGCTAGTGAGGCTTTGCTTTTTCACAAACCATTTCATTAAAGCCACACTGAGGAGGATTTTGCTAGTTGTGGCTTGTAAACAAAACTTTCAAAGTTGACCCCGCCTCTCTAGCCCAACAAGACGAAGAGCCACGCCCCGAACATGAGGCCACGCCCCCTGAGCATGAAGCCACGCCCCCTGACTGCAGTGAGACGAAACGCCAAGCAGCCGAGGCTCGCTCCAAAACGAGAGTGAATCTATCGGCTTCACTGAAGGAGAGGATGGAGATGAAGAGCGATGCGGAGTCAGACAGTTAGCTGCCAGTTAGCTTAGCTCGCTAGCTAGCTAGCTATCAGCTCTTCTATTACAATGAAGTTATGCTAACAATGGTAGCTAGCTGTCAGCTAACAGCACACACTCGCTCTGACAGAAGCTTTTCGATGTAAAAGGATTCAGCAGAGTTTTGGCTGCAGGACACACCTGCTGCCAAAAGGTCGTCGAAACGTCCTGAACATTTAGAAATAGTAAACTCCAGGCAGAAGGCAGCAGGCTGTCACACACTGTCACACACTGTCACACACTGTCACACACTGTCACACACCGCCCATGGACCAGAAGTCATGATTGAGTAGGATCATTTTTGGATGAGTTCATGCTATTTCAAAGTGGAAAAGCCTGCTCAGTTTGCCTTGAACTCACAGGCCGTCCTGCTCCAGCCTGATGTTCAGCCTGAACGTCCATCTGGTTCCACTCCGTTATTCAGCTGAGATTTCCTCCTCATTAGCCGTTTTCTGTGTGGGGGGGGCTGATTTTCCCCGAACCAATCACTAGTGACCGTCGTATCTGAACCGATCACTAGTCGGCTGCTCTGACGTCTCTTCAGTCACATGATGCTGCAGCCAGTCAGCCTCTTCATGGTTAGCAGACATTTACCAACTGACCCAAGAATGTCGTCCATTTTGACAGAAATATCGTCTTTGCAAAGACAATCTGTTGGTTAAGGAGGAGATTTCAACAAACTTTAGTCCCGCCCACAAAGGCTCTGATTGGCTCGATTGTTTCTCTGAGTGAGAACAGCAGACTCTCTGAATCGCTCCACAACATCTGAAGACTGGAGGGACCAGACTCAGGAGTCTGAACCAGACTAGCTGAAGATGTTCAGGCAGGTGGTTCCTTCAAGTCTGTTGGAAGAAGTCAGACTTTCCTCTGGTTATGTTCAGAGATGTTTAATGAAGACATACTTATTAAAATGTGATTTGTTTGAGTGGTTATATTTAAAGTTATATTCCATTTTTATGAATCCATCCTTTTTCCCAGTCAGTTTCAGATTACCTCCAGGAAACGCATCACAGCTGGACTCGCTCCTGATTGGCTCCCTCATTAAAGAACGACTGAAAGCCGTCTAATCAGGGTCCAGTTTGCAGCATTTGAACTGGAAAGCCTCCACTCAGCAGGTTTACCTCATTTGAATTAGAGGAGCCGCTGCTGTCGGCCAATCAGGGCCCAGCATTGTGACGACTCATCAGATTCATCTCATAAATATCCTTTTAACTGAACTACATTAATGCAAAACATCACATTATTCTCATCCTGAGCCACAGCACATTCAACAACAAAATCAAGGAAACTGAATCATATTTCCCCTTTAAAGCACAAGTGGGCTAATCTTCAGTCAGGACAGACGTTATGAAATCAATCTATCGCTGCAGTATTTGTATTTTAATATTACTACTACCAATAATAATATGAGCTAGTTTGAATAGATGGAGGGTATGTAAGGGGGATGAGAGAGGGGAGGAATGAGGATGTTTCCCTCCTTTGTTAGCAGAAATGGTCACACTCACCCCAGTGTATATAGAAATATAGAATATAGACCGAACCCCTTCAGATCCCTCCCGGCTCCGCCCATCCTGCTGTGTGTTTTCAGCCCGAGGGCCGCGAGCATGAGGACGGGCTGCAACTGGCAACCCGAGCACAAATCACCATCATACTCCTGTAATACTCTATAATACTCCTGTAATACTCTTATAATACTCCTATAGGGTCTTATAGTCTGACTGAGTTTAGTAAATACATAATAAATAGGCGACATTATTGTATTTTATGGCATTTCCCCTCATATAGCATCATTATAATTTTCCTATAATACTCCTATAGGGTCTTATATTGTGTCAAACCTGAATGTATGTTGACATTATTGTATTTTATAGCACCCCCCCCCCCCCCCCCCCCTATAGTATCACGATAATATTCCTATAATAATCCTAGGGTTTTATTATAGTGTGTCTACTGTATTTTATGGTATTCCCCCCTTTATAGCATCACTATAATATTCCTGTAATATTCCTATAATACTCCTACAGGGGTTTATAGTGTGACTGCGGTACATAATACTGAATGTATGTTTATTTTATGGTATTTCCTCCCCTATAGTATCACTATAATAATCCTATAATAATCCTGTAGTATCTAGTAGACGGTGATGAGCGACCTTATCGTATTTTATATCTCCCAGTATCATATTCCTGCAGCAGCTTCTAGTTTCTGCTGTGTTTCTGTATCTCATCTTTCTAAAAAAAAAAAAAAAAAAATGATAACGTGTTTTTTTTATCGTAAAATACTAATTAGCTCAATACACCGACAGCACCGTGCGTGTTTTAAGGCGCGTACCTGTGAGGAGAAGCTGCGCGGAGAGCAGCAAGAAGGGCAACATGGTCAGAAATCCTGCTGGTCCCGTCCTGCTCCTCCCTGATCCGCCACGGACTGACTGACCGAAACCCCGAAGACTGTCTCCAGAACCAGAGTCAGATCCAGATCCGTTTATTCTGTTTGTTCATCGCGTCGCGCCTTGGCAGCAGATCGAGAGTCTCCGAGGAAAACCTGAATCTGCAGACCGGCATCTCTGCAAATACAAAGCATCAAGAGTCCAACCTGTCTGTCTGTCTGCCTGTCTGTCTGCCTGTCTGTCTGTCTGCCTGTCTGTCTGTCTCTCTGTCTGTCTGTCTGTCTCAGTCTTCACGGATCTGGTCTCGACTCTTCCAGCTCTGCAGCTCTTAACGTGAAAACAGGGTTCAGGGCTGCTGAGGAGAGAGAGAGAGAGAGAGAGAGAGAGAGAGAGAGAGAGAGAGAGAGAGAGAGAGAGAGAGAGAGAGAGAGAGAGAGAGGGAAGGAGGGAGGGAGGGAGGGCAGGAGGATTTGTCTTGGATATTATGATGGTTTAAATATATGCAAATATTTTCTCAGAGCCAATCTGTGTGTGTGTGTGTGTGTGTGTGTGTGTGTGTGTGTGTGTGTGTGTGTGTGTGCATGAAAGAGGGAGACAATTTTGTCTGCTAGTAAAAAATGTCCCCAATGTCCCGTGCTGTTAGACACTGACTTCAATACGTTTATACTGATATGCAGATTTGTTTGTCTGTTCTCCATTTTTTATTTGACTTTATCTTTTGGAAATGCTTTGGCAGCAGAAATCCTTTACAGCAGATTTGAATTTGAATTTGAGAGACAGAGGGGTTTGTTGTCTGATTTCCTGCATATTTCCATGTATTTTTTTATGTTTTGGCAGTAATGTCATAGGCCTATAATATCTCATATTCCTATAATATTCTTATAGTATCATAATAATCCTAGAGGGCCTTATAGTGTATGTGCGGTACTCAATAGTGAATATAGAGTATAGTTTTACAGTGATATCTGAATAGTAGCCTATCTGTCTAAAACCTATTCTAGTGTTACTGTAGGCTGGGGACAGTGTGTGTGTGTGTGTGGGTGGGGTGGGGTGGGGTGGGGGGTGGGGGGAGTATCTCTGTGTTTTCATTGGCTAAGAGGAATCAAGTGTAAGTTATGAATTATCAATTCGGCAGAGTTATTTGGCTGAATCTGAATTATTCAGTGTTGTGGGGATTAAAGTGGGAGGCAGTTTGTCTTCACACTCACTCAGTTAGATAAACAGTAGTAATGACCATACTGTGTGTGTGTGTGTGTGTGTGTGTGTGTGTGTGTGTCCTCTCTCTAGTCATAGACCCAGTGAAAACAGTAACAGCCTGTTTTCAGAACAGCATCGACTCAATTTGAATCTCTGTTACTTTCCAGTGACCTTAATAAAACTTTATTTATAAAGCAACTTTTAAAACACACAGTTTACAAAACGCTTCATGAGGATAAAAGAAAGAAAGACATTAAAACAACTTCAAGAGAAGACGATCTTAAAATAAAATCATCAAGACATATAAAGTAAAAACATCAAGCATTTACAAACCCTGTTATGATAAAAAGGCCAAACCTATAAAACACACATAAAATCACACACACACACACACACACACACACACACACACACACAAGTCAAACCAAATAAAGAAGAAGAGAGACATACTGCCACTTTTTATAAGAATGCCACAACGCATTTTATGGATCATAAATACTGTAAGAAAAAGCAAAGTACAGTGAGTGTGGATGTGATGTCAGCTGACTGAAACAACATGTAGCCTGAAAGTTCCCAAAACAAAGTACTGATATAAGTAAAGTAATGTAAAGTAGTAAGTAAAGTAAAATCCAGCACAAAATCCACTTATGTTATAAAAAAAAATAGTTACTGGGTGACATTTAAAAAAACAAACAGATATTGTTACATAATCTTCCCCAGGACAGAGATCAAACTAAGGAAAATACTTAACAAAATAGAGTTTATAGTAATAATAAAATAAAGTAAAAAAAAAAAGAATCAACACAACAATGTATTGTGTGGCAGCATTACAGAAACTAAACTGATTAAAATGAAAAATGAAATGATGGTTAATCTGCTGAGTTCTGTGTTGCGTATCAAAGTGTTTCTGTGTAACTTCCTGTCCAGTGCTGGCCTCTATCGTTAAGCGTTGCCATGACAACAACACTCTTTTTTTGTCCTAATCCATACCTCGCTTGTCATGTTTACTGTATCAATTCCTCTTTTATTTTTTTATCTGGTAATTTCTCTTGTTTTTATGTCTTTGTAAAGCACTTTGTGACTTGTTTTGTGCTATATAAGTATATAAGTGCTATATAAATAAAGCTTTATTACTTACTTACTCTGCCCTCTGTAGAGAAACACCAAATGTTTGACATGTGGCCCTTATCCTCTTCCGTACCCGGCTCATAACTCGGCCGGTCCGTTAAAATCTGAGATGTCTGGAGGATTATAAACATGCAGAATTTACCAGAACATCCTACAGATTAGTAATAAAGACTCAAATTATATTTTCCGATGTGTGTTTTTTGCAGATAAGCGAGGCAAAAACAAACTGACATATTTCTGAAGGGACCTTGGTGTGGCAGGAGCCTCCAGCCTCAGACCTTCAGCTCCTGTGGATCTGAACACAGAGATCTGTCTGAGCTTTGTTTCACTCTCTGCTGTAAAAACACAGAAAAACACATTTACACATTTAACCTTCAAGGTCATTTTTTTAATATCTCAATATTAACAAACAATACAAGGGAAACGTGTCCTTTAAACGGTTAAACTACACACAACACACAGCAGCCGTTCACTGAGAGCGTTTCAGATCCGGTTTCTGGGGGTTCGGGGGGTTTTCCGGGGTCTGGGGACCTGCAGGGGTCACCGGCAAAGTGAAGAACAGTTTCATTGTGATATTATTTATTTCACTATTAGTTATTATTACACTTATTAACTGCATAAGAATGGCTAATCTGACCCTGGGTTTCACTCTCCTCACAGCTCTGTGATTCAACACTAAATCAACCTGATGAGGAAGTGAGTGATGTCTGATCTCTGCTGCCCCCCCTCTGCTGTATGCACTGCTGCACTTCTGTTCAAATGCTGTATTTTACTTGATTTTATGCATTCTATGTACTCTATTTTTTAACTTTATTTTTATTATTATTATTCAGTGGGTTTTATTTTCCATCTTATGTTATGCATTCCTAATTTCTATCTTATTTTTACTATTATTATCAAGTGGGTTTTATTCTCCATCTTATTTTACATTAATTATGGCATTCTATCCCTGTTTTTATGCTCATTCTATGTCTATTTTCATGTGAAGATGCATTCTATGTATTCTATTCTCATCTTTATCTTATTTTCACTATTATTATCAAGTTTTATGTGAAGCACAGTTTTATGTGCATGTCATTTCTTTGTTGTAAAGCACTTTGAGCTGCATTTCTTGTATGAAAGGTGCTATACAAATAAAGTTGTATTATTTATCATTATTATTATTATTATTATTGTTAGACCTGGGCTGCATCTGGTTCCATGTGAACTGCTTTTCTTCTTCTGTTGTCTTCCCTTGAATCAAGAAGCCGATTTCAAACGCCTGTTAAAAACAAAAATCCAGCATAACTTTTTTTTCCATCATCAAGTGAGATACTTTCCCCAATATTATGATTTAGTATGACAACCTTTCTCATCAATATGACTTAGTGTCTCACAATTATGAGATACTAAAGAATCAAAGATTCAAAAGCTTTATTTGTCACATGCTCATCCACAAAGTGCAGTGAGATGCAGCGTGGCATAAAACCCTCAAGGCTGTGCTGAAAAGTCTAAATATAATAAATATAATCTAAATACAACAAAAAATACAGATAGAGAATAGATTTTTTTTTTTAAAGAAAGATAAAGATATAGAAAAATATAAATTAAAATATAACAAGTAAGGAACTATGAAAAGAAATAGCAGTGGTGTGCAAGTCATAATATTGAAAAACAATCTATCACTTTATGGAAAAAAAAAAACGTTATGTGCCAGATTTTCTTTGGAACGGGCTTCCAAGGAGAATCCCCAAAATGCCAGGATGAAAAATGGCTGACAAACAAAGTGGAATTCAGTTCCAACTTCTGTCCAACTTCCACAAAGGATAGAAAATGCTTCCAGTATGAAGAGTATCCCACAATGCACCGCTCCGCTCCGGCCGCTGAACGTGACAGAACGATGTCAGCTGATTTGACAACTTCCAGTTTTGTGGGCCGGCTGTCAAAAGATTCAGTGTTTTAACTATTTCAATAACACAATATCCTCAAAAAGGCTTTATTTGATTGACAGAGACTAAACAATTTCAGCTGGAGTTTTATTTGGTGTCAAACATGAGAGTAAAACTTTATTTTAATTTTGTTTCTGAGAGTAAATTTATACAGATTCCTTCCTATATAAAGTTGCGAGGGCCGTTCAGGTCTGACCTTAGTATTCATACATTTTATTCACACAGTTTTTCTGTGATAATGTGTTAATTTGCTTTGTTTTCTCAAGATAACGAGAAAATTTATATTTCCAACTCCGGTGCATCACATGTGACACGATGAGCTGACTGACTGAAGACTCTAACAGGTCGACTTCAACATTTGGGTTTTTTGAATAATAAATTTGACACGGAACAAGTTTTGTTATCCTGAGATCTCGAGATAATAATCTTGTTATCACGGGAAAACGTAGGAAATAAAATGATAATACTAAGTTCATGTATACAGCACAATTCATACACAGAATGAAACTCAAAGCTTTATGTGAAATAGATCGACTGACTTGACTTTATTAATTCATGCTTGCAGTGAGGTATGCTTAGAGCAATGCAGAATTTCATTCAATTTTCCATTAAGATCATAAAACATAGAAAGAGCACATTTGTACACCTAAAACAAGACAACGTAAAAAAGAGAAAAATGTAAAGTATTTGTACATACAGAGTTAATAAGAATAACTGGAGCACAGACTATATTTTAGCCTCAAGAGAACTGTTCAAAGAGATAAAAGAAAGAATAAATAAGTGAATAAATTTAAATAGTTACTTCCTATGCAGTTGGGCAAAAGGAGACAAGTAAGCACAAACTATATTCTCACCACATGCTTTAGAAAAATTGACAATACATTATTGTAAAACAATAAATAGATGATGATGATAATACTTTATTGTCAGATCCAGTGTGAAATTTCTCTTGCATCACAGCAGCTCCATTTGCAACATCACAGAAAAGACAAAAATTAAGACGGGACACAAATATACATATTCAACATATCATTAACAATCACAAAAGACATTATTCAAGGCCCTTCACCGTACATTTGATCTGGGATTAAGATCCATAAGATTACAGATTAAGAACTGTAAGGATACACAGTCGATCCCTCGCCTTTCCTCTCCTGCTCTGAACCTGAAGGGTTTGTTGTTGCAGGTCGGACGTCCGGCCAGCAGGGGGCAGCGAGCAGAGAGGAGAGAGGAGAGAGGAGAGAGGAGAGAGCAGAGAGCAGAGAGGAGAGAGCAGAGAGGAGAGAGCAGAGAGCAGAGAGCAGAGAGGAGAGAGGAGAGAGCAGAGAGCAGAGAGGAGAGAGCAGAGAGCAGAGAGGAGAGAGCAGAGAGCAGAGAGCAGAGAGGAGAGAGCAGAGCAGAGAGCAGAGAGCAGAGAGCAGAGAGGAGAGAGGAGAGAGGAGAGAGGAGAGAGGAGAGAGCAGAGAGCAGAGAGCAGAGAGCAGAGAGCAGAGAGGAGAGAGCAGAGAGGAGAGAGGAGAGAGGAGAGAGCAGCGAGCAGAGAGGAGAGAGCAGAGAGGAGAGAGGAGAGAGGAGAGAGGAGAGACCAGAGAGGAGAGAGGAGAGAGGAGAGAGGAGAGAGCAGAGAGGAGAGAGCAGAGAGGAGAGAGGAGAGAGGAGAGAGCAGAGAGCAGAGAGGAGAGAGCAGAGAGCAGAGAGGAGAGAGCAGAGAGCAGAGAGGAGAGAGCAGAGAGCAGAGAGGAGAGAGCAGAGAGCAGAGAGGAGAGAGGAGAGAGGAGATAGCAGAGAGGAGAGAGGAGAGAGGAGAGAGCAGAGAGGAGAGAGGAGAGAGCAGAGCAGAGAACAGAGAGCAGAGAGGAGAGAGGAGAGAGGAGAGAGGAGAGAGCAGAGAGCAGAGAGCAGAGAGCAGAGAGCAGAGCAGAGAGGAGAGAGGAGAGAGGAGAGAGCAGAGAGGAGAGGAGAGAGCAGAGAGCAGAGAGGAGAGAGCAGAGAGGAGAGAGGAGAGAGCAGAGAGGAGAGAGCAGAGAGGAGAGAGCAGAGAGCAGAGAGGAGAGAGCAGAGAGCAGAGAGGAGAGAGGAGAGAGGAGAGAGGAGAGAGCAGAGAGCAGAGCAGAGAGGAGAGAGCAGAGAGCAGAGAGCAGAGAGGAGAGAGCAGAGAGCAGAGAGGAGAGAGCAGAGAGCAGAGAGGAGAGAGCAGAGAGCAGAGAGGAGAGAGCAGAGAGCAGAGCAGAGAGGAGAGAGCAGAGAGCAGAGAGGAGAGAGCAGCGAGCAGCGAGCAGAGAGCAGAGAGCAGAGAGGAGAGAGCAGAGAGCAGAGCAGAGAGGAGAGAGCAGAGAGCAGAGAGGAGAGAGCAGAGAGGAGAGAGGAGAGAGCAGAGAGCAGAGAGGAGAGAGCAGAGAGCAGAGCAGAGAGGAGAGAGCAGAGAGCAGAGAGGAGAGAGCAGAGAGGAGAGAGGAGAGAGCAGAGAGGAGAGAGCAGAGAGGAGAGAGGAGAGAGGAGTCAGAGTTCAGAGGGAAATCTGCTCTCCAGCGTTAGGTGTGGGAACCAAACACCTGGACGTCCTGCAGGAAGTTCAGTGGACTGACATGTGGGAGAAGACACACACACACACACACACACACACACACACACACACACACACACACACACACACACACACACACACACACACACACTCATTCATCCTTGTACTTCTTTCTATCCTCATGACCACCATCCATCGACTGACATCCACTTGCATCCATTCCCTCTCCTCTAACCTTACATAACTATATAATTTTAAATAATATAATAATATGCATTGAAAGCACTTGTGCTAATTATAGACGCAAAACAATTTGTTTTTAAGTTTCGAGAGTGTCTGTGGAGCGATGTCTGGAAGTGTGTCAGTGGTGCTGACCTCCAGTCTGCAAACTTAAAACAAAGGATGTGTCTTTACTTTTTCTTTACTTCTACCACTCAGTAGAATAAAACACATTTACAGTTGTAACCAGACTACATTTTGTTCGCTCATTACCTCGTGGTTGAATCTTGTGTGTCTCCTAATGCCTGAAGTCTGGAGGCAGGAGGTCTGTCCACTATTAAAATCATCAGAACTCGAATTTTCCACTGATTTTCAAGGTTCTCTCTGGTTTTGGAGTCTCGTCTGCTTGGTTTTAGTTAGTTAGTTAGTTTTTTGTCCCCGGGGGGAAATTCTTTTCCACAAAACTGTACATCACAAGGAGAACCAGCAATACACTTTACACACATCATCACAAAAACAACATAAAAAGACAAGACCTCGCTGTACTCAGGGGGCGTGGCTTCATGTTCGGGGGCGTGGCTTCACGTCTGGTGGAGCTAGAGAGGAGGAGTCAACTGCCTTTAAATTACTCGGTTGTCATTTCCCAGAAATTACATTTAACTTTTCCACCGAAGTCTCTGCAGTCTGACAACATGGAGGCTAAAGACTCTGAGCTGCTTCTCTCATTTCTGTCCAATTCAGCATTTTTCCAGCCCTCCATCCAAAAAGCTCTGGCAGTCGGACAGCAGAGCGTCGCGATTGGCTCTGGCAGTCGGACAGCAGAGCGCTGTGATTGGCTCTGGCAGTCGGACAGCAGAGCGCTGTGATTGGCTCTGGCAGTCGGACAGCAGAGCGCTGTGATTGGCTCTGGCAGTCGGACAGCAGAGCGTCCGGTCGTTGTGCCGCTCGTGCCGTTAATCGTTCTCCCATCCTGCCGAGACAGAACGATTACCAGAACTCCTACTTCTTGTTTCTTTTTGGGGGGGAATGTGTGTGTGTGTGTGTGTGTGTGTGTGTGTGTGTGTGGGGAGGGGGTTGTGGCCTGTTCCCGTTAATACAAGAAGGAGGAGGAATTTCTAACCCTAACCCCCCCCCCACCCCCACCCAGTTATTTCTGCCTGTTTTTTCTCAGCAGCTCGTGTGGCTGTTGGCTCGGCTCCCAGACAAACAGAACTTCCTCTTTAAAAACATGGAGGCTGCCGTCAGAAACCTCACATCTCCAGAACACTTCCTGCTTTCCAGGAACGCAGGAGAGCAAAGGTTTGTTTTTCCACGCTGACTGAACCCGGCGTGTTGAGACGATCCGATTTACAATTTACAATTTACAATTTCACATTTGGCAGACGCTTTTATCCAAAGTGACTTACACCACATGAGATTTTCATACAACACAAGCAAGGTTCTAGTTAGGAGAGAACAACGAGAGTAAGTGCTATAAAGCTAAGATCTGGTCCAACAGGACATAGGTGCTATGAGGCAGTGCATAGAGTGCATAGAAGCACATTTTTTTTGTTTGTTTTTTTTTGTTTGGTTACCCGGGCCATTAGGTGAGAAGCGGAGGTCCAGCGGAGGTTTCCTGGTGGAATTTGTCTCGACCCACAGAGGAAACATGGAACTCTTCAGCCGCCGTTTAGAAAAACACACGCGACAAAACTGGAGTTACGAGGTTTGGGCGGCCATGTTTAGATCTGTCAGTCAGTGAAACAGACAGAGGAGAAACACACTGTAACTCTCAGGCTGCTTGTTTTTGTTTTTACTTTTGATCTACTTTTGTAACTGCTTGTAAATGATTCAACTCATCCCAAGTCAGTATTAAGTCCTGAGGCACAAGACCTAAGACGAGTCAAGTCCCAAGTCTAAATGTAGTCAAGTCAAGTCCAAGTCAAGTCCAAGTCATTAAAGTCAAGTCTCAAGTCTAAATGTAGAACAGCAGGTCAAGTCAGAACAAATCAAGAGTCCAGTATCAATTTAATATCTTAAAGAAAACTAAATATCTAGGACTTTTCAATGCAATATGGTTTTAATAGGATAAAAACTTGGTAAGAGCATCATGAGTTTGATTTCTAGAATCAGTTTCAACTTCAATAAATTCAATCATTCCATACAAATTCAGAAAAACAGAATTTAAATTCAGTCGTCCGCTGGAACAAATCTCATCACTTTCAATCTAAGTCATTTACACAAACACAAGATCTCAAGTCAAGACTTTAGAAACCTTTTCAAGTCATCAGAGTACAAGTCAGAGTCAAGTCCCAAGTCACCAGAACCCAAGTCAAGTCAAGTCTCAAGTCTTCTCTTCATGAAACATTTAGAATAAAAAAATACTGTGCATTTCAGTTTAAGGGGAGAAACAAGACTCACTGATAAAATGATTGTAGCCTCTTGCAATTTGTAAATCCAAGTAGTTTATATTGTGATTTTTGAGGTTTTTTTCATTAATTGTGCAGCACACACACACACACATATACTTACTTTTGGGGTATTTACATAGACTTACATTCATTTCCTGGAGACTTACCATAACCATAACCATAACCATAACCATAACCACTACTTGCCTAACCCTGACCCTGACCCTGACCCTGACCCTGACCCTGACCTTAACCACTGACCCAAAAAACAGCTTCAGCAATCAGCAACACGGCTTTTGTCCCCAATTGCACAAGCCGTCCCCAATCAGCTGGTCTTAAGTCTGGTGTGTGTCCCTGAAAGTGACTTAAGTCATACCCCCCCCCCCCCCCCCCACACACACACACACACACACACACACACACACAAGCCAGACTGCACCGCATGATGAAACCTGAGAAAACACAGAAGATTTGCGTCAGAAAACTGACTAATAAATAATCTGACCAAACGTTCGCTGGTATTTTATTTTTGACTTCATATCTGATATGAGGTCAGAGGGGAAGAACAGCTGCTGCTCACAAGTTCCACTGATGATTTTACATGTAGACTTGGGACTCGACTTGAGACTTCTGTTCTAGTCTTTCTAGTATTTATTTATTTATTTTCGGTGGATTGTTTTCCTGTCGCTCCTCAAACAGCAGAACGAGGCTTTAGAGAAACATGTCCGGGGATTAGAGACTACAGAGAGAAACTGAACTCAAAGCTTCATTCATTTTGTTAGTTATTAAACACATCTCCCCTATAACAATGAACAAAACAACTTTTTACACACACACACACACACACACACACACACACACACACACACACACAGCTGAAATGCCTTGCTGCAGTGGCTCTGACCCTAAATACTCCCAGCCTTCCCTCTCTCACACAATGGGGATTTTCCATTTGCATCTCTCTTCCTGGAATGAGGATATAGCCTCCCTCTCTCCCTGTGTGTGTGTGTGTGTGTGCGTGTGTGTTTATTGTATAACAACCGGAATAAACTTCCATATCGGATCCTCACTGCGGAGCCTCCTACCGTCATTTACAGGAAGCCCCGCCCCGCCCCGCCCTGCCCGTCCGTCGGCCGCTTTCTCTTCCCCAAAAACCAGTTCACCTCGATCCTCAGTTCACTTTCACCCCCCGCACCAAACAGCCGACACTGTTATTCTTCTTCTTCTTCTTCTTCTTCCAGCTGCCGTGTGTCGCATCATGTCTCAGGTCAGCAGCTGTCTGCGGCGGATCTTCACCGCCTTCAACATCTTCTTCGCGGTGAGTAAAACCGGTTTTGTTTTTCCCCTCCTGTCCCGTCTGGGAATAAGAAGTGCGTCCTGCGGCGGGACAGGCCCGGGCGGCGCGCGCTAAGTCACCAAAATACCTCCGACCTGCGCCTGTTTTTCCACCATGGACTTGACTCAGAAATGAGAATATTAGGCTACAGATTCATATTTTTTACTTTTAATCGCGCACTTCTGCATGTTTTAACTCGACTAAACACATGTACAAAGTTTATTTCTCATAACTAAAGTATTGATTGGTTATTGACTTCATATGTAAGTCATTAACATTCCTTGTTGGATCGATGCACGGAGGGGAAAGTGCGGTTTGAATGTGCAGCGTCACCGCCGCTCAGAGAGTTATGGCGGATTTATTTCCAGCAGTTCAACACAAAGTGACGCATGTGAGACTTTAGAGAAGAGATACAGAATAACACGAAAGAAAAAGAGATAAAGTGTAGAAGAAGAGAGTGTTTTTTTGTCTAAGAGACTAGAATAAAGTCTGTATGAGGATTTATTGTTTGTTTTTAGTCTTAGCAGTTGTTTTTTTTATTCCTTTGTTGTTTTTTTGATTGACAGCTCCGGGGTTTTCCGTGTTTTGTTTTTTCTCGCTTCTGTATTTGTCATTTGACTGCAATGCGTGTGACGTCACACACAGGTATTCCTGCCTGTTAACAAAGATCAGGATGTTTCCAACAAAGCATCAGCTACAGCCTTTTTTTTTTTTTTTTTCCTTAAAGTGAAACTCATCTAAACCAAAACCCCTTAATTTAATCCCTGAAATGTCCTTAATTTCTCATCACATAAACATTAGTATCCATTAGAAATAACAGCTTTATGGGGTCATAAGGGATTTATTCATGGGTTGATTCACAGAGACTCTAGAAATTAAGGGATTTTTCATGTCTTTTGTGCAGGTTTACAGGTTATTAATGAGTTATTAATGGAAAGTTCCTGTCTCCCTGAATTTTACATTAAATTAGAAAGTAAGGAGTCAAACATTAAGGGGAGTTTAAGGAGGTTTTGATGGAGCCTCCTCCATTAATAACTCCCTTAACTCATTTTAAGGGGATTTTGCATGAATTAAGGGTGAATTCATGTAAATGTGAGGGAATCTTAAGGGATTACTGGTTCGTAGAGTTTGGATTCAAACTAAAAGATAAAGCTGGTGGAGTCTGTTGTGCAGAGATACAGTGGAGTGAAGGTGTTTCTGCAGCTGGATCTCATCTTCCTCATCATCCTCCTCTTCCTCATCCTCCTCTTCCTCCTGGTCTCATGTTTCAGGTGGTCGGCGGACTCATCATCGCTCTGGCTCTGCTGTGTCAGGTCCTGTACAACAGACATGGAGGAGGCGATGTAAGAGTCACACACACACACACACACACACACACACACACACACTCAAATCTAGACTGTACCGGACTGCATGTAATTTTAGTTCTACAAATATTTCCTGGAGGCAGAAACAATCTGATTGGCTGGAGGACAAACGATAAACAAACATGGCCGCCCTGCAGCTTTTTTTTTTAAAAACCTTTATTTAAACTCGAATAACCATTGAGGTTGCCCTCATTTACAATGATGTCGAGTTACAAACAAGTTCAAAGTATTAAATAAATAGGACAAGACATAGATGACAATAAAGAAAATCAATTAAAACAGTTACACATTGAGGCAGGGAGGTTTGTGATCATGGTTTTAAATTGTCCATAGGTTAGTAGAGTATTGGTTTTTAGTGTGTGTTGAAGATCATTCCAGGAATTTGGAGCACTAAAATAAAAGGCTGATTGTCCAGATTTAGACCGTGCTTGGGGGACCTTAAGCATAAGCAAGTCATTTGAGCGAGTTTGATAGGGTCCAAGGTTCCAGTCCAGCATCATTGAAATGTAGGGTGGTAGCTTTCCAACGAGGGCTTTATATATAAACAAATACCAATGTTTATTACGCCTCTCTGCCAGAGAAGACCAACCCACCTTATTATAGAGAATACAATGGTGAGTACCATAGCTATCACCAGTAATAAATCTGAGGGCAGAATGATAAACCGTGTCTAGGGGTTTAAGGGTGGAAAGAGCAGCATTTCTGTAAATTACATCCCCATAATCCAAGTTTAGGAAGCTAATTTAACAAACTGGTTCGTCTGTAATGAAGCTGCTTGTGTACAGAAGAGTTTTCTTACCGCTGACCGCATGGACGGATTACTGAACGGGCCAACCGGGCACAGGCCCCGGGGCCCCAGAGCTCAGGGGGCCCGGAGCTCGGGGGGGGGGGGGGGGTCGTCACCGTGTCATAACTCTGAAACTCAGGTAGCAAAATCTTCTTTGACTTTCTGACTTCATCATCAGACTCTGAATGACGTTCATGCAGCAAGTTAGTTAACTGCTAAACATGAACGGCAAAGAAGGAACTCGGGTCCAAATGTAAATAAAATATAAATTACAATCATTTCTTTCATTCCTTCATGATGGTGAAGGTCAGCTAGCTAACTAGCTAACCTAGATAACTTAGTATGATAGATTGTATTTTTTCAGTTAGCAGCAGAGTGCTAGGCTTCATAATATTAGCTTCCTCCTCTCTTACCTCTTGTCTTTTTCACTGAGCTTCAGTCTAATGTTACTTAGCCAGAAAAACTGTGGTTCTTTGGCTCCGCCCACTGAGGTTTAACTCAACCAATCAGATCATTTCTGCCTCCGGAGCAGCTCTGAAATGTTTGTAGAACTAAAACGACGTTCCAACATTGATATTTAACACATTTATCCAAAACACTGATTAATAATAATAACACGTGAAAACACACACACACACACACACACACACACACACACAGTGTTAAGCAGCCTGTGTGTGTGTCTGCAGTTGTTGGATGGCCGCTCCTCCAGCTTGCTGATGCTCTACGTTATCGGAGCCGTTACCATGGTGATCGCCATCCTGGGAGCCTACGGAGCCCACAAGGAGAACAAGGTGGCTCTGATCGTGGTGAGTAGACACACACACACACACACACACACACACACACACACACTAGGACCGTCCAATAGTGACAAATTATCATATTGCGATTATTTTACTGAATAGGCAACTGTGATATAAATTGCGACAGGCTACAGACAGATTTTACATTTTTCGGCAAACATAAAATAAAGATAATGTCATGTTGCTTCATATTTTCTGTTTGAATACAATTAGCCTAGTTTTTTTTTTTAAATGATTTTACCCTGTCCCCCTGTCCTCCTGTCCCTCTGTCCTCTTGTCCCCCTGTCCTCCTGTCCCTCTGTCCTCCTGTCCTCCTGTCCTCTTGTCCCCCTGTCCTCTTGTCCTCCTGTCCCCCTGTCCTCCTCCTGTCCCCCTGTCCTCCTCCTGTGCTCCTGTCCCCCTGTCCTCCTGTCCCCCTGTCCTCCTCCTGTCCTCCTGTCCCCCTGTCCTCCTGTCCTCCTGTCCCGCTGTCCTCCTGTCCTCCTGTCCTCCTGTCCCCCTGTCCTCCTGTCCCGCTGTCCTCCTGTCCCGCTGTCCCCCTGTCCTCCTGTCCCTCTGTCCCCCTGTCCTCCTGTCCCGCTCCAGTTCCTGGTCTGCATGGTGATCGGAAGCCTGATGATGCTGAAGGCCGGCGTTCCACTGGCCATCGCTCGCCCCAAGGTGAGAGAGTCTACTGACTCTACTGAGTGTCTACTGACCCTACTGTCCACTGACTCTACTGTGTGTCTACTGACCCTACTGTCCACTGACTCTACTGTGTGTCTACTGACTCTACTGAGTGTCTACTGACCCTACTGTCTACTGACTCTACTGAGTGTCTACTGACCCTACTGTCCACTGACTCTACTGTGTGTCTACTGACTCTACTGAGTGTCTACTGACCCTACTGTCCACTGACTCTACTGTGTGTCTACTGACCCTACTGTCCACTGACTCTACTGTGTGTCTACTGACTCTACTGAGTGTCTACTGACCCTACTGTCTACTGACTCTACTGAGTGTCTACTGACCCTACTGTCCACTGACTCTACTGTGTGTCTACTGACTCTACTTAGTGTCTACTGACCCTACTGTCTACTGACTCTACTTAGTGTCTACTGACCCTACTGTCTACTGACTCTACTGTGTGTCTACTGACCCTACTTAGTGTCTACTGACCCTACTTAATGTCTACTGACCCTACTTAGTGTCTACTGACCCTACTGTCTACTGACCCTACTGTCTACTGACCCTACTTAGTGTCTACTGACCCTACTGTCTACTGACTCTACTGAGTGTCTACTGACTCTACTGAGTGTCTATTTTGGACTCAGAGGACAGACCTTACAGACTATTTGTCACATCGTCTCTTTTTGTTGTTGTTTTTTTAAGCTGTGGGAGAAAATAATTAAAAAGCGGGCAGACTAACATTTATTATCTAATCTAATCATACATTTATGATAAATTTAAAACCAAGATCCATATATATATATTTTATAATAGAATATACTGTATACACTGTATGTACGTCTACTGTGGGGTCTACTGCCCTCTAGTGGTGCGCCCACAGCAGCAGAAATGAAGCATTTCAGCAGGCAATAAAAACAATAAATAGCCTACCACAGGTCTTTTAAAATGTATGATGAAGTCTAAATCTAAATAAAAGTCTAAATAAATAAAAAAAAGTCCCCCAGAGGTGGGGACTTGAGTCACAGTTGTAACTGCTTGAGACTTGACTTGCTGCATGAAGAGAAGACTTGGGACTTGACTTGACTTGTACTTTGATGACTTGAAAAGGTTTCTAAAGTCTTGACTTGAGAACTTTTACTTTTACTAGACAGACTTTGGATTAGACTGTATTTAGAGTTCGGTGTGGTTTCATTTGGTGGTTTTTCTAATGACATCATGCTTGCATCACCTTGGACTTACCCTTGTGTGTCAACATTCATATTACAACATGAGATATTCTGATGAATTCAGTTTGCTTATTGCGCAATGTGAATTACAAACTAAGAAAGAATGAGATGGGCATTATACAAAATTGGAGAGATTTGTTCCAGCAGACGACTGAATTTAAATTCTGTTTTCTGAATTTGTATGGAATGATTGAATTTATTGAAGTTGAAACTGATTATAGAAATCAAACTCATGATGCTCTTACCAAGTTTTTATCCTATTAAAACCATATTGCATTGAAAAGTCCTAGATATTTAGTTTTCTTTAAGATATTAAATTGATACTGGACTCTTGATTTGTTCTGACTTGACTTGCTGTTCTACATTTAGACTTGAGACTTGACTCGAGCAAAGTTGACACCTCTGCCCATAACAGTAAATTTTCTGCTGTCCTTTTTCTTATTCTGCACATTTATCATCAGCTGTTAACTGTGTGTGTGTGTGTGTGTGTGTGTGTGTGTGTGTGTGTGTGTGTGTGCAGTTGGAGGATATGATGAAGGTGAGGTTACAGCAGGTTCTGCCACTGGACAAGGCTTCAGAAGACGTCAAGACCGTGGCTGAAAACCTGCAGAGCAATGTAAGATACACACACACACACACACACACACACACACACACACACACACACACACACACTAAAGCTTTGCATATGAACCCTGTTGTCCAGGGTAATAAAGTTCAGTTTTCAGACGGGATTTGCTTAGTATAATCCACTCTGAATACGACCAGACAAAGTGATATTTGTATTTTTTTTCCCTTTGATCTCAGTTCGTTTTGCAGGCAGCGATTTGAGTTTGAGTTTTTCTTTGCCTTCGGGTGATTAAATAGTTTTTCCTGCCCACACACACAGCAGCTTCTCGCCACATTCGCTTCCTGGGTTTTCTCTGTGTGTGTGTGTGTGTGTGTGTGTGTGTGTGTGTGTGTGGGAGAAAGTTGTTTATGTTCAAACACACAAACTGTTGTTGACCTACTCGGGTCTGGCTCAACCGGTTTCCACTCCCAGCGTGCCCCGGCAGGTTAAACAATAACAGGCACGGGGCCGTCTGATTGGCCGGCGGACGGGTTGCCGGGCAGAGATGCAAATCACACCGAGGAAAGGCGGAGTCGAGTTAGAAGGAAGTAAACAACCAACCGGGCTGATGCAAACAACCAGCGCCATTTTCTGTTGTTGAAAGAATGGAGATTCACACACACACACACACACACTCACACACACACACACACACACACACACACACACACACACACACACACACTGCATGTAAAACACAAACATCGGCACTGCCTCCAAAACATGAAGCGTTCCAGACTTCAGACCACAGAACCTGAATGGACAGAACAGTTCTTCCACTGTCTGTCTTGGTAATTTTGCTAGTTCAGCATAAAATGGAAATGGATCAAATTTTAAGTGTTAGTTGCTATGGTGACAACACAAGTCTGGACATTAAGGCTGTAAAGTCTGTCAGACTGTGAGAACTGAGCAGATGAGTCTCTTAGCAAACTGTCAAAACTCAACTGGAAGCTAACGTTAGCGACGAGGCTAACGTAGCTTCATCACAGACTGGACTTCTCTCTCTAGCTCTTCTAGTCAACATTAGCATGTTAGCAAACCTAGCTGGTCAGCATCATCAAACAGGTTCCTTTAACTTAATGTAGCCCCTTAAATGCTATAAGCTAACGTAGCTTAGCCTACGTTTAGTGGAGAAGAAAAGAGTTAACAGACATCAGTAGAAACAGATTAACTAGAACTAATTCCACTAACTGCACAGATGTCAAAACTTAAACAGCAAGGCAAGGCGGCTTTATTTGTATAGCATATTTCATACACAGAGGAAATTCAAAGTGCTTTACAGAGTAATAAAAAATACAGTAAAGGTAAAAAAAAATTACAATTAAAAAGTGCAAAAGTACAGACAAGAGATCCACAAGATAAAAGACTTAAAAAGTAAACTAGTGCAGTTCAAGTCAAGTGAAATAGAAAGATGAAAGAAAAGACAGTGCAAGAGGATTAGAAAAGTGAAAAGTGCATTAAAGTCACATTTAAAAGAAAATAAAAAAGATAAATAAATAAATATAACAGTGCAGATGAGTGTTGCCCTAGATTTCTTAAAAAGCCCTGGTGGACAGAAAGGTTTTACGCTGATTTAAAAGATTGTAAAGTGGAGGCAGACCTCAGATCAGTTCTGGAAGTTTGTTCCAGGCCTGAGGAGCATAAAGACGAAAAGCTGCTTCTCCAGGCTTTGTTCTGACCCTGGAACAGTAAGCAGACCAGCACCTGAAGACCTGAGGGGTCTGGAGGGGTCATAACACCGAAGGAGATCAGAAATGTATTTTGGTCCTAAACCATGAAGTGCTTTATAAAGCAGCAGGCCACAGAGCTCCACCTAGTGGAGGCAGAGTGAAACTTCATTCAGCTGCAGTGTCAGTTTTCACTGCTTTGGTTCTTGCTGTCAAACCTCTCAGCTCAGTGACTTGCTGTGAGTCGCTTTGTACTAGGGATGTTCCTAACGACTAATTTCCCTGTCGATTAAACGAAAGTTTAAATGTAGACTAGTCGACTAGTCTAAAAGTAAGAAAACACTCACAAAACAGTCAAAAATGAGCACAATTTAATCTACAAGGTTAAAACGTCTGAAAAAATATTGCATGTATTTAAGAGCCATTTGAAACCGTTAATCATATTCTTCAATAACTGTTGCACTTTGCGCGTCTTCCCGCACCACCATACAAGTGGATCTTCGTTAGGTGAGATACAGGTTTACAACCTTATTTTCCTTTTCTAGATCAAAATACTGCCAAACCGCGCTGGAGATGTCATCTCTGTCCGGTCCCACTTTCCACCTTTACATCCGGGCATGACCGTCTGCTGGGGCTGCAGCCCCGGCTAGTGGCAGGTGGCTGCGTAACATCTTAGACGCAACAATTAAGCGGCGTACATTATTAATAATTAGTTTAACCGACTAGTATTTCTGGTGCCGATTAGTGAGGGTAGAAACGTTTAAACGACTAGTCGACTAATCGCGCACATCCCTACTTTATACAGAAGCTAGTCCACCGGGTCACTGCAAGATGGCCGCTGCTCCGACCGTCCGGGAACGTTGATTTGAACGGGAAAGACCGTTCTGTCCGTTCGAGTTCCGCGGTTCAGACGGAAACTGTAAACATAAAGACCAGCCGAGTTGTTCCTCTCTCTGTTCTGCTTCCTCTGCTCGGCTCCACGGACGCTCAGACGCCTGGATGTGAGAATGTGAATCCTGCACCTGTTGAATTGCAGGCTGCTTATTGGGTAAAATAAAAAATTAAGTTGCTGTGAACCAACAAAATCACAACCAGGAACCGAGTCTTCAGATTCTTCTTCTTCTCCTTCTTGTCAACACCAAAGATGCTGCCTGGCAGACGGGATTACAGGCTGAACTCGACTCTTGAGTGATAAATATTTTAGCAGTTTTCTATAAGTCTTTTTCTGTGTTTTTTCCCTGTTGTGCCTGTAGCTGCACTGCTGCGGCCTGTTCAGCTACCAAGACTGGGAGGACCAGATCCCCGACTCCTGCCTGTGCAACTCAGAGGAGGAGGTGGAGGGACTGTGCCAGAGAGTCCAGTACATGGTGAGTACACACACACACACACACACACACACACACACACACAAACACACACAGCAACCCGGTCTCACGGCAGTTCGTGAAATAGTCACAAAATTTTATCTATTGATTCGTGTTCATGGACACGATTTTTCAATTTTTTTCAAACGAATGTATTTCAATTCGAAGTATCTTTCGTGCCTGCAACATGTTTTTTTTCTGTCAGTCGGGACTCAGGAAGTAGTGTGACACTGAAATAAAACTGTGGTCAGTCAGGGCGTTGTGGTCGGGGGGGCGGATGGGCGTATGGTTAGGGTTTCATACGTTTGCCTTCGGTGCCGATGACCGGGGTTCGATTCCCAGCGTGTTCAAAGTACATTTCAACCGTAAGCCACATTTAAATTTTTAACAAACGTTTTTCTTATTTAACCATGACCAAACCATTTCTCTAACCTTAACCAAGTTGTTTTAGTTGCCTAACCGTAACCATAACCCAAGTAGTTTTATTTGCTAAAACTTACGTTTTCAAATTCGTGGTGGAGGCACGTTTTTTAGTTTGTGTTCATTTCACGAAAAAAATGGCAAAATCCTCTCCACGTACACGAATCAATAGATTACATTTTCGTGACTATTTCACGAACTGCCGTGAGACCGGGTTGCACACACACACACACACACACACACACACAGCTGAGTTGTGTTGAATGCGGATTACCAAGGTCTCTCTTTCTCTTCCAGAACTTGTTCCAGTCGAAGTCGGTCTACACTCAGGTGAGCGGCTCTGCAACTAAACCTGCAGCAAATAAAATAAATAGTTAAAGTTGTTCCATTTTTCATTTTAACCATCAGTATATCGTTATCATATTAATGTTGCTACTACCTTGGTCTAATGACTGTAAACCAGTGTAGTGAGTCCATGTTGGAGACGATTGATCTCCTCTATCTAGTACCATCATTACACTGATGTCTTTAAATGAATGTGCAGATGATTTACTGATGGTGAAATTATACACTTTGTGACTTTAAAATAAGTCTCACCCCGCAGATCTTCTTCACCGTCACCAAATAGAATAAATCATTTTATTTTTCAGTATTTCTTTAATAAAATAAGAGTAAAAACTGTTATAGCTGACCTCCTCCTTCTTCCCTCCCTCCATCAGTCCTGCTTCCCCCTCATCATGTCCTTCATCTCCCTGGGGGCTGACGTGTGTCTGGGTGTGATCTTCACTCTGGCCATCCTGGCGGTGAGTCAAAACCTTTTACTAGACAGACTTCAGATTAGACTATTTAGAGTTCGGTGTGGTTTCATTTGGTGGTTTTTCTAATGACATCATGCTTGCATCACCTTGGACTTAACCTTGTGTGTCAACATTCATATTACAACATGAGATATTCTGATGAATTCAGTTTTCTTATTGCGCAATGTGAATTACAAACTAAGAAAGAATGAGATGGACATTATACAAAATTGGAGAGATGAATTGGAGGAAGAGGCAGACATTTTGTAAAATATGAGAAAGAGCCATCATTTCTCAGATGGAGAAACAGCCAGTAGAAAATCAAGTCAACTTCCAAGTCAAGTCCCAAGTCCAAATGTAGAGTATCAAGTCAAGTCCATGTCATTAATGTCAAGTCTCAAGTCTAAATGTAGAACAGCAAGTCAAGTCAGAACAAATCAAGAGTCCAGTGTCAATTTAATATCTTAAAGAAAACTACAGGAACAAATTTCATACAGTAAAGCCGAAAATGAACCACAAGTACAAATTTAAAAGACATGGATATTCCTTGATAACTATAGTGCTGCGGCATTCAATTTCCTGTGATATTTACATTCATAATACCCTGAAATAGCCGAAGATTGCTTGCTAGCTAGACTATCGTTAGCTCGATTGCTAACGTTAGCCTGGAAGGCTGGAAATGTGTGTAAACAGTTTAAGCAGACACCGTCTTTTCTCCAATTTTCCGACCATAAAGCACGTGAACGCAAACGAGTCGGACAGCGGAATTGTGACGTCTGATTGCTAGCTAAGCTATCGCTAGCTCGCTTGCTAACGTAGGAATCATAAACAGCCTTGTTGGTACAGAAGACAAGAAACTAACAGCCACACATACAGCAGACACTCATCTCCATCTCCTCCTGACCATTGATTATGTATATATACAGTATATATGTATGGATACGCATTTATTATTATTATTTGCATTTTTGCACTGTCTCTATAGTTCTTATATTATGTACATTACCTCTATTTTTCATCTTATTACCTCTTTTATTATCTTCTTGTACTTGTTTTTTCCTTGGTACTGTTCTGCCAGTTGCTGCTGTGGCACCTGAATTTCCCCAAGTGCTAAAGTGCTGTCTTATCTTATCTTATCTTATCTTATCTTTTTTCCAATTTTCCGACCATAATCCACATGACGGCCGAGTCGCGACGTATTCTCGACTCGGAGAGAAGTACGCCCGGACATCACTTGAATGCAGGCTGTGATGTGAGTCTGACTAAACTTCTGTGTCTCCCTCTCCAGCTGCTGGGCGTGGCTCTGTCCTCGCTCATCATCCACCAGATGCGCGTCCCGTCCAGCAGGCCGACCATGGTCCTGACGGTGCCGGCGGTCTTCGCCCCTCAGCCGCCCAAATACCAGGAGCTGTACAACCCTCCGGAGTACTAGAGACGAGGGCCGCCGCCTCCGGGACCGGACCGCCACGCAAAGAGCTTCGCGGCTTTCTTGTGCTCTCCTTTCCACGGTTCGGGGAGGCCATGTTGTTTATTTTGTGCTTTAGTGATTTTTCCTTGAATGAGACGCAACCGGTGGACTCTTGATCCAAAGTGCCTTACGTTACGTTGAGGATCTGTTCGTACCGTCGGCCCCAGACGATACCGGACTGCTGATCTTGTCTGCACAAGACAGCAATACGGCCGCCAGCAGGGAGTGGGAATTGACGAATGGGACACAATTAATGTGGATAAGATGGTGAGATAAAGAAAACTAAAAATATCACTGGTTAAAATTGTCTAATAAACAGCTTTTCTGCATCGGTTTTAAAAGATTTCCATCCGTCTCAGCATGCGCACTGAAACAGCATTTCACCGGTCCGGAGTCAGAAGAGCGGCTTGTGATTGGCTTGGATTCGTGTTTTGTTTTTGTTTTTTTTATTCTGGAGTGAATAAACTAGGCTCCTGCTTATTGGTCGGTGCTGTGAGGCCGAGCTCATCGATCACTTCAGGTCACAATTTGATTCACGTGGCAAAAAATCAAACTTTAAGTTTAGTTTAAGTTTAAGTTTATTTGCACTTTTTTTTTTTAAAGAAAAAAACAGACAAAGAAAAAGTAAAATCAAAATAAAGTTACATGTGCAGGTGAGGTAGAAACCCACTACGGGCTTATCTAAAAACCTCATCTAAAAGAGAGAAAAAAAAAATATATATATATATATAAAATAAAATAGAAAAATGATCCAAAATAAAAGTATCAATTCACAAGCATATCTTATACATGCCTAATCACATTGTAAAAACTAAAATAATATAGGCTGCTATAAATAATCAAAATGATTCAATACAAAATCTTTCCACACCAATCTCACTTCAAATTCTAACTCTAGCACTTTTTTTTTAGAGAATCCTTCATCGTTTCGACTGCTGCGGTTTTCATAAATATTTGCACTTTTAACGCACTAAACGATCCAAATAAAGCACTTGTCAACCAGTCGTTCATCGCCAGTCCTCATTTGTAATGTTGCCGAATCCTCACACTTTCACCACTAAAAATACAGCAGATTGCCTTACAGTTGATTACAGAAGCCATACCAAAACGCAGAATGCATCCTGTTAGCTCTGAAATAAATCGTGGCGATATCTTTCCTCCCCAGCGCCGTGCGGTCCGGCTGATCGGCTCGCGGCGATCAGGGTGCGGTCGATCCACTGGTACATCTACAAAAATGTAGTTTTATTTGTTCAGTTAGTTTATCTTGTATCCAGACATATCACGCTTATTTTAGTTTTTTTTTTGGGTGGAATAAAATTTTACCTGTTTCAACAAATTTGACTTTTTTTTCCAGGAGAATTTAACTTTCAGGACATTTAGAAAGTGAACTTGTCTTGGAGAAAGTAAAGATTTTCTTCACTTCACTTTTATGATGATTTCTTGAAAGAAGTCATATTGGCATGAATCAAGTGAAATTTATTGAAGCCAGCAGATTATCTGCCAGTGCAGTGAGAGGATTTGACTAAAAATATCATGAAATAAGCTGATAGGTCTGGAGACAAGAGAAAATCACTGGACAACTTGTAATTTTTTACAGTGAATATATATTCCTCACTTACTCTTATTGCCTTAGTGAATGTTATATGTGGTAAATTCATATTATTATACAGCGGGTCTTCTTTTTCTGAGGTGACTGATTATCTGTCTAGAACTCAATAGAGTACTGACTCCTGAATCCCATCATTATCCACATTTTCCCGTTACACAGCATGACGCATCCAGAACCTTCAGAAACCTCCAGAAGTTGGACTTTTAATTTTAAACCGAGCGCTGTAGCTGTGTTTTATTTCTTTTTCCTCATCAAGTCGATGTTGTTTGTTAATGACTATGTGTGTAAAAGGAATGCTGACGGACGGAGGAGGGAATTGTCTGTTTCATTGTAAAGAAACATTTGTATGTTTGTAAAAGTGCCTCATGTGTCACTTATGTGCAAAGGGAAAAAAAAGGCCAAAGGGATTGGAAAATAAAAAGGAGAAATATTTTCTTAGTATTGTTTCTAAAAAGAGAAATTGTTTTTATTTTATTCTTTTCTTGTTTCTGTTTCTGATGTGACATGGATAGACACCAACTGTCTTCTACTACAAATAAAAACATATTTTAACTCTCTGCCTGTGTGTGTGTGTGTGTGTGTGTGTGTGTGTGTGTGAGAGAGAGAGAGAGTGTGAAACTAACAGATGGAAAGTTTATTAAGATAAACTAGGGAAATGTAGAGTAAGCCTACACACTGAAAAATAAAGGCGCCAACTGGAACTGAAAATGGTTCTTTGCAGCGACGCCATAGAAGAACCATTTGTGGTTCCACAGAGAACCTTTCAGTCCAAGGTTCTTTAAAGAACCATCTCTGCTCTCCTTTGCTTAAACTCCTGCACTGTGTTTTTATTTATCTGCCATGTATAGACTCATTTACAATTGCACAGTATTTACTATGGAGGGTTCGGTTGTTTTCCACATTTATGTCATCACACCATCCAATAACTAAGAATTAGTCCAATAATAAATAATAATAATTATTATAATAATTTTCTAACTTTATAGCACCTTTAAAAACCGAGGATTTTCTTTTTTTGCTTTGACAGTAAAAATAAAAGCAGAATACTCAAAATTTGAATTTAAAAAGCAAAGGAACAATAATAAACGGATTAAATTCAGATAGGAGGGTGGGATAAATGGTGGGATAACCGTAAGATGAAAACCAAAATAAACAGTAAGGATAAAATAAAAATAAAAGTAAGAAAACATGAAAGACAATAAAAAGATAGAAGTACAAGAAAATAAAAAGACAAAGAACTATATATGGTTCTTTGGGATTAGGTTCTTGACAAGTACCAGAAATGGTTCTTCTTCTACGTAACAAGTTCTGCTGCCAGGCATGAAGGAAAGAAAGTGTGTCAGGGATGAAGGACAGAATGAAAAACAAAGATGTTTTCTCGCTTATGAAGATGTGTTTTTGTGATTTTACAACACGCAGGTCCGAGGTTCATGAAACTCCCTCAGAGCATTCAAGACCACAGAAACTTTCAATTCACGCCAGAAAAACACCAGAATTTCTACTTTTTTTTTTTATCTGGCAGCAGGGAAGTGCAACAGCAGAACAAGTCGCCACGAAGAAGAAAGACTAAAGATACATAAAGAGCTGGATGAAGAGCGCCACCTGCAGGGAAACACTACAGACTCTTACACATTTAACCCTTTAACAGTCAAATCTGATCTCAATAGTAAATGATTGAGAAAATCCATATGCTGGGTTTAGAAAATTAACATAAAATAAGGTTCTTCTCTGCTGCGTTGATTAGGTATTAGATATTAACTAAAAAATAAATCTGAAATCTGCAGTCGTTTCAAATAGAAAAATATGCAGCTTGGCAAACTGACTGTCTTTTCAGTTTGCTAAGCTGCATAATTGTTTTATTTATTTATTTTTTTTATTGTTCTTGAATTCTCATCACTAGAAATCCAAATACCAACCTATATATCTGTCTCAATCCAAATGACTCTGCACACAACAGGTTAACTTCAGCAGTCCACCGCACTCAAGGAGAAGCCAAGCCAACTATGATTTATGCCATTACTTTATTAGGCAGTTTAAGATATAGTGAACAACACATTTCACCAAAGCTTCATCAGGTTTGCGTATTCCTAATGACACGCAGGTGTGCTTATATCATCGTGGTCACATGATCACATAATATGTAGTGCATCACAGTCCACTTGTAAATATAATACGTAAGGCATCACAATCCATACAACATTATACAGGAAACAAATTATACATCGCCTATTTTTTCAGCGTGACGTGTGGTTCTCAGCAAAAATAGACAGGGAGAATGATCTGTTGGTGGTCATATTGACATCATACCAGCAACATTACACCTTTCAATACAGTTTCAATGTCTATATCTGTAGAATATGTCACAGACATGAATATATATATATACAGTGCTGTGAAAAAGTATTTGCCCCCTTCCTGATTTCTTATATTTTTGCATATTTGTCACACTTAAATGTTTCAGATCATCAAACAAATTTTAATATTAGACAAAGATAACCCGAGTAAATACAAAATGCAGTTTTTAAATGATGATTTCATTTATTAAGGGAAAAAAGCTATCCAAATCTACCTGGCCCTATGTGAAAAAGTAATTGCCCCCCTTGTTAAATCATGAATTAACTGTGATTAACCACATTTTTTGGAAAACTGAGTTCAATTTCACTAGCCACACCCAGGCCTGATTACTGCCAGACCTGTTGAATCAATAAATCACTTAAATAGAACCTGTCTGACAAAATGAAGTAGGCTGAAAGATCTCAAAAAGCAACACATCGTGCCGAGGTCTAAAGAAGTTCAAGAACAGATGAGAAACAAAGTCATTGACATCTATCAGTCTGGAAAGGGTTACAAAGCCATTTCTAAGGCTTCGGGACTCCAGCGAACCACGGTGAGAGCCATTATCCACAAATGGAGAAAACTTGGAACAGTGGTGAACCTTCCCAGGAGTGGCCGGCCTACCAAAATTACTCCAAGAGCGCGTCGACGACTCATCCAGGAGTTCACAAAAGAACCAAGAACAACATCTAAAGAACTGCAGGCCTCACTTGCCTCAGTTAAGGTCAGTGTCCATGATTCAACAATAAGAAAGAGACTGGGCAAAAATGGCATCCATGGGAGAGTTCCAAGGCGAAAACCACTGCTGACCAAAAAGAACACAAAGGCTCGTCTCACATTTGCCAAAAAACATCTTGATGATCCCCAAGACTTTTGGGAAAATATTCTGTGGACTGACGAGACAAAAGTTGAACTTTTTGGAAGGTGTGCGTCCCGTTACATCTGGCGTAAAACTAACACAGCATTTCATAAAAAGAACATCATACCAACAGTCAAACATGGTGGTGGTAGTGTGATGGTCTGGGGCTGCTTTGCTGCTTCAGGACCTGGACGACTTGCCATAATTGATGGAACCATGAATTCTGCTCTCTACCAGAAAATCCTGAAGGAGAATGTCCGGCCATCAGTTCGAGACCTCAAGCTCAAGCAATTAGGGGGCAATTACTTTTTCACATAGGGCCAGGTAGGTTTGGATAGCTTTTTTCCCTTAATAAATGAAATCATCATTTAAAAACTGCATTTTGTATTTACTCGGGTTATCTTTGTCTAATATTAAAATTTGTTTGATGATCTGAAACATTTAAGTGTGACAAATATGCAAAAATATAAGAAATCAGGAAGGGGGCAAATACTTTTTCACGGCACTGTATATATATATATATATATATATATATATATATATATATATATATATATTTTTTTTTTTTTTTGTTTGTTTTTTTTATTTATTTATTTATTTTTTTTACCCAACACTTTCTGTTTCCGTTTCAAATGAAAAGCCTTCTGGCGTTTCTGTGGACAGAATCCCTTCATTTGTTAACACAAGGCTTCTACTGTTAAATATTTGCAGGACCGTGTTGTAGAAAATTCAGTGACTTGCACGGCTAAATTAGTGGAGTACCGGCTTCCACACTATAACTGGGCCTATTAACTAAACATCCCAAACCATGACGCCATCTACCAAAAGACAGACCCATTTGCCAAAACTATAAACACTATTCCTCTGTTTTCACACATGATTCACATTTGTTGAACTTTTTGTGAAAAACTCCCTTCATATATCACTGGCTGCACCATGTGCTCATTTAGAAAGCTCTGGCATTCAATATCATTAACTCAAGTCATCACAGCTCAAACCCGACTAACACACAATTCCCCAGGTGCAAACACTAAGAGTCAAAATTGTTCACACACCAATCAGAACCTCAGGATAAATACATAGATTGATAGATAGATAGATAGATAGATAGATAGATAGATAAAAGGGCCATGGGTCAGTTCACTTGTTTTGGAACAATGGATCCACAAAGACCTGAAGGTAGAGGAAGAGGACACAGGAGAGGAGGTGGAAGAGGAAGAGGAAGAGGAAGAGGAAGGGCAAGGAGACAAATAGTTTCTGATGAGATTCTCAAATTGGGATGCTGAGGCAGAATAAATGTGATTTCTTTCTTTATCTACAAACAGGTTTTTTTTTTTTAAATTGGTTTATATTGGTAAATACATGGAAATGATTTTACTGTATTCTACGTTCTTTATCAGTTGCATATTTTTACACTACATTTACTTTTTCACTCAATTTCAGTTTATTTTACTACAGTACATTGAGGAATTAAAAATGTTGAAAATATATACATGTGTTGTGTCTTTATATTGTGTTCATCATGTAAAGAGGTTGTTCTGGGGGAAAACAATAAGCTCCATTATTCATTGCAGTAACAGGTTTTTACAGCAGTGTTTTGAATTGATCTCACCAGTGTGTAATGGATACTTTGTAGTGTGTGTGTGTATTTGATGGCTTTTGTGTGATGTCTGAAGGCAAAGTTTGGTTTAGGTGTAAGATCACATGGTTTTGAGTGGAGAGTTTGGTTTTGACATGGAAGTTTGAAGTTTGTGAAGATGAGTGTGCAGTTATGTATTTGTGTTTAGAGTTTTGGGAAATGGAGCATAATTTCAAGAAATGTGTCTTAGCAATCAAGAAAAACTGTAATTGTGGAAATACGGTAGTCACAGCAGAAACCCCACGTAGGCTGTAATTATATTATGTTAATAAGTTAAAAGAACATCAGGTGAAGGGCAGTATTGTTCCGGTGTTCTCTCGTTCTCTCTCTCTCTCTCTCTCTCTCTGAACGAGGGTAAACAAAAACCACGTGACTGCTTCCTTGGTACAACTCTTCACTTTTCGGGCCGCTCATCAACATATAAATGACATTTATAATGACATGAAATGAAACATTCTATGGCCATTATCAAAGGCAAACTCAATGTAGAAAGATAGGGCTGGAAGGCAGAGCCGCAGCAGTTGAACTTGAACTTGAACAGGTAATGGCAGGAACAAACTAGGTAGAAAGCTAGAACGACCTGGCAAAGACTGAAGGGTGAGTTGGTATATATGGGGAAGGCTAAATGGGCAGATGAGCTGCAGCTGGAGCAGCCGGCAGCAGGCGGGGCAAAGAGACGGTCGGGGGCAAGCGGTGGAGGTGAGGCTGGAGGAGGTTTCCACCTGCGCCATAGCCACTGAGCCTCCGGAAGCCTCTTTGTCACAGGATCGGATCTGACACAGCAGGGTCATGGACAGCAGGAAGCCCACAATCTGCAGCAAGAAAACCAAATATCATCCAGATCTACACTTGTTTCTTGTCTTCTTGTGTATCCTTGTTTGTCTGACGCTACCAATGAAGCTACAACTGTTTACCGATGACAACATGTTTTATCTCTGTCAGCATTTTGACAGTGAGGTGTTGTTTGATGTCTTGTACCAGTACCAGCAGTGGAAAGAGTAAATCAAGTAGAGGTTATTTTGCTGATATTTGAAGTGTTTGTTATTTAAGTGTACATAAAAGTACTGATGTAAAAATCTACTTAAAGTAAAAAGTGTCTCATTTAAAATGTCCTCAGAGTAAAAGTTCCTGAGTTCCTCTTTAGAACAGAGAACGTTGTCAGCTGTGATCTTTTCCATGTGATTCTAAAAGGACGAGGAGCTTTTTTGTATACTTTTGTGTACTCCATTTTAAATCCATCCATCACAGAACAGATTGTGTGTCTCTCCATCAGCAACAGAAACTGGATCGACGTAAACTGACAAACTGTGGATCCATTCACAGTGAGAAGAGGAATCTGACTTTACTTTGTTTCTGCACTTTATTTTCTCATTTCTAATGTTTCCAGTGAAGAGAATCTAGTCTGAACTCTGTCCTCTCTCCTGTTAGAATCACATGGAAAAGATCACAGCTGACAACGTTCTCTGTTCTAAAGAGGAACTCAGGAACTTTTACTCTGAGGACATTTTAAATCTCACACTTTGTACTTTTACTGAAGTAAAATTACAGCAAGGTAACAGTACTTCTAGTTGAGTAGGATGTTTTAGTTTTCTTTCCTCCACTGCTCATGACTCTCCACATACAAGAAAACACATACACACACATGAAGCGCCGGATGAAGAGCGCCACCTGCAGGGAAACACTACACACAGCTCTTACACATTTAACCCTTTAACAGTCAAACCTGGAAGGAGCTGAGGAAAATGGACATAAAGTCTCTTTCTCTGCTGCGTTGATTTCAAATAGACTTACTGTATTTCATGAACCAAAAAAAGGGAAATCTTCAATCTGAAAAAGATATTTTGATTGTTTTTTTTACGTTTCAAATAAAAAATATGCAGCTTGGCAAACTGACTTGCTTGTCTTTTCTGTCTGCCAAGCTTCATATTTTTTTTATTTATTTTTTTTATTCTTGAATTCTCATCACTAGAAATCCAAATACCAGCCTATATATATAGTTTCTATAGAAGTCTATTGTACGGTTTAAATGTCCATTTATGGTAAAACTTGCTTTAATTCTTTCAACATTTTATATGAACAATCTTTTCAAAGCCTTACATCTTGTTTCATAACCTCTACTTCTACTCAGAGGGTGGGCATGCGTATGTGTGTGTGTGTGTGTGTGAGAAAGCAGGTTATGTGGTTTCAGTCTGCAGGTTGTTGCAGCTGACCGAGGCGGAGCTGAGGGGAAGAGGGAAGGAAAGAAAATAAAGTATGTAGGTCAGACTGTGTGTGTGTGTGTGTGTGTGTGTGTGTGTGTCATGACCCACTCACCTGTTTCCTCTGAGGCTGTGTGAGAGAGAGTGTCAGGCAATAAAAACATGTTTTACACAGAGAATGGGTGTTCTGATCCTGCTCATCATGCGGTTTCTCCACTTCTGCACTACAAAACAAATCAATAAAACAAAAACAATCATACCCTTCCATACTAAACCTAAAAAAGATCCATTCTCACCTTTCTGTACTTTATTTATACAGAAGAGATGAGATTAAGTCAGAATTTTGAGTTTAAAGTCGGAATTCTTATAATCAGAATTATGAGATTCTGACTTGATTCTTACAATTCTGACTTTAATCTCAGAATTCAGACTTTTTCAGAATTAAAGTCAGAACCTCAGAACTCAAATACATTTTCCATGTGACCCTAATCCTCTTCCATAGGCTATATACCAAATAAAATAAATACATGAATAAATAAACACAACAAAACTAACTAAACCAACTAAAATAAAAATAGATATATTATCAAATAAATAATCATTTATTTATATATTTCTGTATTTTTTTGTGTTTATTTTTTATTTATTCTGTCCTAAATATATTAGATGTGGTAGGATAAAAAAAAATAAATAAAAGAAAGTGGCTCTGCTAACATGACATCATGGTTTTTCCCGCCTGCTGCTTCCAGTAAGAGCAGACTGTCTTTCTCTTCACATTCAGTTCGTCTTTGTAAAATGCAAAAGTTTTCACAATGGGTTTTGTGTTTTGGGGAACTGGGTTGTGACAAAACGTTGAGAGGAAAGTACAGAGACAAAACCACAGACGGAAGAAAAACCTCAGTCTGCAGGCCGGGGGTCGAGTCACACAAACATGAGGCAGGCAGACTTTGTTCTCTGAATGCTGCAGGAAATTAGATAATATTTATATTTTTAAACGCCAGCTCAAAACCTGCTTGGCTTTTTTCTAGGTGTGTAGTGTTTGTAATTAGGGGCCCAATTGAACCCTATTGTTTTTTTGTTAGGATTATTATTGTTTTTCTTCTTCTTCTTCTTCTTCTTCTTCCCTAAAAGTATCTGGATCTCAGAAACTGTAAGCCTCACAGCAGCCAAACTCTCCATATAGGTGAACCACTACTCAGGTAAAGAAAATCAACAGCCAATTTTACGTTATGACCAATAACTTCTGAACCATAAAGCATAGAATCAAACTTTTCCCCTTGATTCCTCGGGTTATTACGCATCCATCCATAATGCCCCCTCCCATTTCTGTCTGACTAGCTTTTCCGACATTTTGAATTTTGTCAAAAACAAAAAAGTAACTATAGATTATAGAAACAACTTTTTTTTTTCCTGTATTCCTTGGGTGAAGCCACATCATCTACGTAGGCCCCGCCCATTGCGGCCATATTACACACCATTTTGAATTTCCTCAAAAACATATTTTTGCTAACTCCTCCTAGACCGTTGAGGCAAACATCTCCAAATTTGGTGTGCATCATCTCTGGATGCCCATAATTAAAAGTTAGCAAAAGATTTCTTGTACTCCATATCGTTTGGCCACTATAGGCCAATCAATGTTAGGACATGGCACATATTTGACAAAATGAGCCATAACTCACTGAATCCACTGCACTTGTGCAGGTATCAACTCTGAGGAAATGTGTAACATTTGGTGTCTACATCTCACATTTACCCCGTCATTGCCGCTTGTGGCTATATTATTTTATTTGTATTTGTATTAGTTTATATTGCATCTTATTTTATTCTGTTGTTTTACCTCTAATTGGTCTGTATTACTGTAACCCGTGCTCTATAAATAAAGTTTTGATTGATTGACTGATCTTTGCAAAGGCACGTTGTTGACAGATGATGGAAGACGAACACTTCAGAAAACTTGTTGAAAATTTGTGAATAATCACATATCTTAACTGTCACATGTTAAACTCACACAGAAAGAGCAGTCGTGTGTGTGTGTGTGTGTGTGGGGGGGGGGGGGGGGGGGGGGGCAGCTAACAGTTGGTTTTATTTTGGCAATACTTCCATATTAACAGTCTCATTCAATTCAATTGTTCATTCAAATTGTTCAATTTCACAATGAAAAAAACATAAAACAAATTACAGAGCTTTATTTTTCAGGATTCAGAGAAATTAAAAGCAGCATTGATTTGTTCACTCAATTTGAAATTAAACAAACATTTTTAAATGAGAAGCTGGTTCCATATATTCAAAATGAGATGTGTGTTGTTTCTTGTTCACATGGCAGCAGACTGACAGAGAGCGAGCGAGATGAAAGGATGCAGTGAGTTTTTGGTCGATTGTCCCGTGGCTCATGTTTGACGATGTGATGAAAACATCTACAGCAAAATCATCCTCGTGTCCCCGGGAGATGGTCGGCTCCACTGCTCCATGCTAACACTTCATGTGGAGTGACAGTGTTGGTGGCTAGCATTATCTAAATGAGAAGGCTGACCTTTTAGCAATAAAATCTTGTTGGTGTTTTTTTGGTTTTGTTCTTTTTTGTTGTTTTTTATTATACGGCCTGTAGATTCATACATTGTAAAAAAGGAAATATCATTAACTCACCTTCACTTCCAATGGAAACAGGGCAAGTTATATTTATAATTTATATTTTATATTTTTATTTATACTTATACTTATCTTTATAGTTGTTTTCGTTGTATTAGGTGTACATTTTTACAAATCTCTTGCACAAAACTGCCAGACTTTGCAACATATCAATATTATGATAATTTTACTTGAGAGCTGCTACAAGTTCTCATTTTCTCACGTTTAAGTAATGCTAGTGGCCTACTAGCACTCATGCTAAAGTGCGCCTACTAGGGACCTACTATCACTCAACATAGCGTATGTGAAAGTGTTAGCATGAGGCACCGGAGCTAACAACCTACCGGGAACACATGGATGATTTTGGCGTCTATGTTCTCATCATGTAACGGGGAAGTCGACCAAAACTCTGTTTTCCTTTAAGCGGCAGGGAGAGGCGGGGCTCAGAGACGGTTAGGGCCAAGCGGTGGAGGTGAGGCTGAGCTCCTGGGACCGGTCTCCCTTGTAAAGGCTGGCGTACGGAGGCAGGGAGACGGTCGCCACCGACGCCGCAGCCACTGAGCCTCCGGAAGCCTCCGTGTCACAGTAACCCCGGACCTGACACAGCAGGGTCACGGACAGCAGGAAGCCCAGAATCTGCAGCAAGAAAACCAAATATCATCCAGAGCTACACTTGTTTCTGCTGCTGTCCTTTTCTTGTGTATCCTTGTTTCTATGTCTTTTGTCTATTGATACAAATAAAACTATAACTGTTTATTGATGACAACATGTTTTATCTCTGTCAGCATTTTGACAGTGAGGTGTTGTTTGATGTCTTGTACCAGTACCAGCAGTGGAAAGAGTAAGTCAAGTAGAAGTACTGTTACTTTGCTGATATTTCACTTAAGTAGAAGTAAAAGTACTGGTGTAAAAATCTACTTCAGTAAAAGTAAAAAAGTGTCTCATTTAAAATGTCCTCAGAGTAAAAGTTCCTGAGTTCCTTTTTAGAAAAGAGAAAGTTGTCAGCTGTGATCTTTTCCATGTGATTCTAAAAGGACGAGGAGCTTTTTTGTATACTTGTACTTGTTTTTTTTAAAGTAATTTTATTTTTACTTACGTATGTTTTTACTAAAGTACATTTTAAATCCATCCATCACAGAACAGATTGTGTGTCTCTCCATCAGCAACAGAAACTGGATCAACGTAAACAGACAAACTGTGGATCCATTCACAGTGAGAAGAGGAATCTGACTTTACTTTGTTTCTGCACTTTATTTTCTCATTTCTAATGTTTCCAGTGAAAAGAATCTAGTGTGAACTCTGTCCTCTCTCCTGTTAGAATCACATGGAAAAGATCACAGCTGACAACGTTCTCTGTTCTAAAGAGGAACTCAGGAACTCTTACAACATTTTAAATCAGACACTTTGTACTTTTACTGAAGGAGATTTTTACATCAGTACTTTCACTTCTGCTGAAGTAAAATTTCAGGAAGGTAACAGTACTTCTAGGAAGTTTTAGTACTATTGCCTCCGCTGCTCATGACTCACTGCACAAACCGAAACAGAACAGCTCATAACTATATGGGCGAAAAACGTCTGTGGAGTTGAACTGATACGTACGGCGACGATTAAGAATCCCACGATGAGTCTCTGTATGAGCGCGAAGGCTTCATCAACGTAGCTCAGAAGAATCGGACCGCAAGCCTGAGGAGAAGGAGAGCGGTGATGTCACTGTGGTTAGACTCCTCCCACCACTGATGATTGGTTAAATCAGACCACAGCACCCTCTAAACCTGTTCTCAACACTGGTCAGACCTGGACTCATCCATCTAAATTCCAGGATTTTTTCCATGACTTTCCATGACTAAGTCGAAGCATTTCCATGACCTCAACACATTTTCTTGGTTCGTTCACGTTGTTTTTCAGCCTGAAAACTAGCCACAAAAAAAAAAGTGAATGTGTAGAACAAGTTGGTAAATAATTTCTGCTAGTTTCCCGTTTCCCTGATATTCACTGACTTCTCCAGAGGATTTATCAGATTCCCTGACCTCCTCGGTCGTTACTACACCTCTCAGACCTCAGCGGTATTCCAGGAAGTCCAGGACCGGCGGGAACCTGGACTACCATGACACTTCCTTCACCGGTGTCCCTCTTCATCAAAACGTTTTCAGAGACACTTTGGAAGAGGGTTAGGGCCACATGTGAAAAATCAAATACAACTCAAATACAT
>NW_027280015.1:62500-69866 GCF_046629955.1 Centroberyx affinis
CAGTTTTCTTTCTGGGTTGAGGAAAGTCTTCAACCCAAAACAGTTAGATAAACTCTAAACTGCATGCCAATTTAAAAATGTCATTACAAAGTGACAATAATATAATTTGGATGGAGAGCTTGTGAAACTGTGATGGTCAAGAGTCTCATTAGTGATTACTACAGCAGAGTAACATTGAGCTAATATTACCATAAATTTTTCTGACCCACCATATGGATTGTCATATTTTTGTATTGTGACATATTGAGTTTCGATATATCGTCCCATCGCTACATTTTGGAAATACAAGGTTTTCACCTGTGACATGTGACATGTGACCTCCATCTCTGAATCTGGTCTGACAATGTGAACGGCGAACGATGCACATTTACATGATTCACATTTGTAATTAGAATAATTAATAATAATAATAATTTTGTAGTTATCTTGAATTATCTTCAATCCATTCTATTTGTGCCGTTATCTTGTGTACATCATATTCTCTGCTGCTGCAGTGATCCAGTTTTATTTATTCATTTAACTGTTCAGTAATGTTTTTTTGTAAATTAATTCTTCATTTAAATTCTGAAGTCACCTGACCGTAAAGATCAAATTCTGGGGGAAACAAAATGAAGAATATTGAATATTGACAGAACAAATCGGTGACTTCAGTCTAAAAATATCGGTGTCGGTCTTCAAAAACCCTATATTGATCGAACCGTCATCTGATCTAATATCTGATTGATCAATACCTGTATTTCCAGAGCGTGGAGGTTGGCCTGGAGCTCGTAGTCGTTCCTTATCGCTCTTTTAATGTCGTCCATGTGAGTCTGCAGCAGCTCCTTCACCTGAGGCAAGACATGAAGACAAACCACCATGTTTTACACATACTGATGATGATTTGTCATTTTATTATATATATCATTCAGTGAATTATATCTTCAGAAAAACAATATATATATATATGTGTGTTTATATATATATATATATACACACAGTATATATGTATTTACTGTCAAATTATATATATAGCATTTTGCAAATGAACTCTTGTTAATAATAATAATAATAATAATAATAATAACAATAATTAGAATTAGAATCTCAATAATAACAATAAGAATAATAAAAATAATATTGTTTTTTTTTTTTCAAATTAGATATATAGCAATTTGCAAATGAACTCTCGATGATGTAACCTGATATAATCCCACTTGCCAACCTTGAGACCTAAAAAATAGAGAGGATTTACAAACTAAAGTGTGGGTCTGAAATTTGAGTTTCAGAGACTTTGTTTCCTGCATTCCGGTGACTTTTAAAGAATGCAAATAACAAAATAATAAGTACACTGCAACAGCATTTTTATGTACTTTTAATTTTAAGAATCTGACCCCCGTGCTCGACGGAAAAATCAACGCGGCAGATTTTACAAAACGCTCGCCCCTTTCCTTTAAAACTTTCCGGAAGAAACGGGAATTCTTCTTTCCGGGACGTCTGAAATTTACACGAGTATTTCTTTCCCTTCGAACTCTCCGCTCTCTTCGCCATGGAAACGATTTGGTGTGGCTGTGTTGTTGTCCGGGTGGAAACGGTAGAGTTTTAGAGTCGTAGGGCTTAGACACGCTGTACGGTGCCAGAAACAGGTCGTGATAACGAAAAGGAAAAAAAGGTGTGAAAATGTGTCATAAATCGGGAGAAATACGGGATAGTTGTGACCCGAGGAGGAAACCGGGAGAGGAAGATGAACATCGGGAGTCTGCCGGGAAAATGGGGAGGGTTGGCAAGTATGAAACATTATAAAAAACAAAACTAAACAAAACTATTTTCTCATTCTAGTTATTGAACTTTCTTTAGTATTGTTATTATTATGGAAGTTATCACTATCGTTTCAGTCTCCCAGGCAAACCGACTGGCTTCAGTGTTAATTGATTTGTTATTGATGAGGCTGATTAGTCCGACCTGTGGTGCTGCTGCAGACACTCTGACTGCACCGATCACCAGGATGACTGAGCCGGTCAGCATCATCGACATGAACTAGGATAGAATAGAATAGAATACAATAGAATAGAATAGAGGCTTTGCAGTTGTGTAACAAATCTCCTACTGAGGTTACTGTGACACAGTAAACAGTGAGAAGAGTCAGCTCAGTTAACCTGAACAAACTGTTAGCTAGCTAACTAGCCAGCAAACACTCTGATGTTAATGTGAACACGCTAACGCTAGCTGCTACTAGCTACGTTAGCTAGTGTGCTAATCAGATGTGTTAACAACAAGACAGTGATGGTTAGCTGACCAGATGCTATGGTTAGCTAGCTAACAAGCTGACATTATCTAAACACTAAATCAATCAGATGGATCAGTGATGAAATGATCAGTTCAGTCAGAAACAGACAGAAATTAACCGTTAACCGTTCAATTCTGTTGAGACGGACAGAAACACAGTCAGCTGTTCACAGGAGGGGGGAGGGGGGGGGGGGGGGTTCCATCACCTGAAAGCTCTCTATAGAACAGGAGAGAACAGGACTGTACCACTCTGAGCAGAATCGGCTTCTCCTTGTACGCTCCGTACGTTCCCAGACAGGAGAGCAGGATGGAGGCTGCAGCCACAATATAGATCCAGACCAGACCGGGCGCCGCATCACCAACCTGCTCACACACACACACACACAGGAAGACAACTCAAAGAGCCGCTGAAAACCAAACCTCACATATAAAGGTAAAGAGCATGCTACTGAATTGGCCATCTGCTATTGGCTGATCTTTGGTGCCAGGTGATGATGTCACCTTTTATTGAGAACAAAAGGTGATGACATCACCTGGCACCAAATATCAGCCAATAGCAGACAAGGAAAGACAGACAAGCAGACAGACAGACAGACAGACAGGCAGACAGACAGACAGGCAGACAGACAGACAGGCAGGAGGACAGACAGACAGACAGACAGACAGGCAGGAGGACAGACAGACAGACAGACAGGCAGGCAGACAGGCAGGAGGACAGACAGACAGACAGACAGACAGACAGACAGACAGACAGACAGACAGACAGACAGGCAGGAGGACAGACAGACAGACAGACAGACAGACAGACAGACAGACAGACAGGCAGACAGGCAGGAGGACAGACAGACAGGCAGGCAGACAGGCAGACAGACAGACAGACAGACAGACAGGCAGGAGGACAGACAGACAGACAGACAGACAGACAGACAGACTGACCTTGTGGTTTACATTACTAGCCATTATTCCCAGCACCATCAGAACACATCCTGCAATCTGAGGAGAAAAACAAACTGGATTTACACCCAAATCAACTGGCATGAACATTACAGCAAAAACACATACAGACAATATAATAAACTGTAAGAACATGCAGATTTAGTTTGTCAGTCATACAGAATACCCATGCTGCTGCTGTATGACTAGTTTCAAGGTTAAAGTGATATTCCACAACTTTTTCATGTAAATAAAATTCTGTTTTGCCACTCTGTCGCTGACTGATACAGGAGCGCATAGAGAAAGAATGATAAAAAGAATGATTTTCCTTTTTCAGCTTGTTACAATAATCAGAGGAGACTGAAAACAACTCTGTATTTCATAAGAAAAAGGCAAAAAAAATTGAGAAAAATCCCCAAAAATAGACATGATAATAAATTTGTATGGTAGAATTTTTTTTTTCCTATCTCATAAATCATCTCGCGACCCCCCGGGGGGTCCCGATCCCCAGGTTGAGAATACACTACACACAATAGTGATTCAACGTACAGTATATCCTGTTTGTTAAAGTTTTTACATTTGCCGTTCTTAACAACAAAAATCCTCTGCCGCACAGGAAGTCATGGAAGTGTTTTATGTAAACAGACAGAGGTTTGTCTGGACTGAGCGTTTTCATTATGATGTTTGTCCAGCGCCGACACCGAGAGAAAAACACCAAAGCTTTGATCAGCAAAATAAAGAAAAACAAGAATTTTGCGGATTTTCAGGTTAAGTAGTTTTATTGTTAAAAAATTGTATTCTTACTCTTCGCATAATTTTTTTAATTTATGCTTTTGATTGATTATATAGTTGAGAGTAACAGTGCAGATGAGAGAGACAGAGACGGATCCAAACCCGCAGCATTAACAGAACGTCACAAAATAAAACCAAGACAAAAACTGTAATTTCATAAACTGAAATACAAATAAAAATAACACTGTGAAAAAAACAAAAACTGAACTGAACTTTTCTTTATGTGCAGGGTCAAAAAGCAGATGAGTTTTGGGCAGAAAATCTTTGGCTAGTTTTACTGAACACTAACTGAAAAATTAATGTAAATACATTTTTAAAAGAATTTATGACTTATTTATATCACACAATACCTGTTGAAAACATATATAAAATACTTTTTCTGAACTCATACCTTTAAAACACCAGCCGAAAATACAACTACAACTGAAACAGTTTTTAAATCAGTTTTTATTACAAACTTGTAATATTTGTGAAAAACATGAAATGTTTGAACAACTGAATTTGTGAACTAAACTAAAATGACCAAAACCACACTAAAAACTAACTAAAAGTGAACTGAAATTGAAAAAAAAAGAAAACTATAAAAAGATAAAAACTATAAAAAAAAAAAATGTCAAAACTATATTTCTTTAAACACCGGGCTGCAGAGTGAAGACGTGTCATGCCTCTAAATTTTGTCCATATCCGACTAGTACAGTCTGAGATTTCACATCTGAGTTTTGACCACTAAAAACACCAGTCCTACTAACTACAACTGAAACTTAATACAACCTGAACTGAAACTTAATACAAACTGAACTGAAACTTAAAAAAACTGAAACCCATTTGTAAAGATAAATACATAAAAATAAACAAAGATGACCAAAGCCACACAGAAATCTAACTAAAAGAAAACTGAAATTGAAGATGGAGTCTGGTTACTGATGTGTGATGGTGGGAGATATTATGTATTGATGACTATATTTACAAAGTTATCAGGTTATCAATGTGGTCATCGCACCACAGCGGCTGAGGATTTTCAATTTCCTGAGTGTGTTTTATTTCTGAGCTGCCGAGGGTTAGAAGAGCTTTAAGAAGAGAATATCTGGCAACAAGAAGTTAGATATAAATCAATCAATAAATTAAATAACATAAAATCTACTAGTATTTGGCTGTTGATTGATTGGATTTTTTTTAGAGAGTTTGATTAATGTAATCCTTCAGTAAAGGCTAGTTTAATTCCCATTCATGTTTCACACCCAAACCCTCTTGACTCTTTTAAATATATATTTACACTTTTTAAACATGATTTCTTCTGTTCTGGAGTCCCTTCATGGTGTCGATCTTGTCTTCTGTCTTTCTCATGTCCCTGAACTGTTCTTCACCACGACTTTATTTATTTTTGTATAATTACTTTTATTGATCTTGTTATTAATATAGTCAAATGAGCTAATATTTAAATTCAAAATACACAAATTTGCATATGAGAACAGTTTTTTCAGTGTTCATTCATTCTGATGATTTTCTTTTTATTTATTTAGAGATTTGAAGTGAAGCTGCTCAAACCCCAACCAAAAAAAAAAAAATTAAATTACAAAAATAAAACCCAAAAACAAAACTAGCTAAACACACACATTAAGCACGGTGGTCCGCCCTCCATACACCCACCCATCTTCACCATGACTTTAAAGCACTTTGGGTTCAACTGAAAAGCATTTCTACCAATAAACTATAAAAAATAAACAAAATAAATATCTAAATAAAGTGATTTGCTGTGTTACTCACCCCCAGCAGGACACTGTAGAGGATGAAGAAGCATTTCACACAGGGGTTCGCCTTCCCCATCCTCGACAGAAACGGCTTTTCCTTCAATGTACTGTGAAAAAAAAACTAAAGAAACAAAAAAAACAAACAAAAAAAAAACAGAAAATATGATTACAATAGGGAAAGAACAAAACTAAATCAACCTGTGCCGGTGCTGATACAAAAAAATTGCTTCTGAGATCTAAAAGACATTACCTATATTCTTAAGTGCAACATACAGTATGACCAAGTTCTATTATTCTCACCTAGATCGAAGCAATCACTTCTCAAAATACAAAAAAACCGAGATCAGGATAAATCAGCCTGAGAAAGTCGGTGCGGGCGAGTGAGAAACCGTTGAAATCTGACAGCGGAGGTAAAACTCGGGCTGTTGGGTGATTCCCAGGAGGGTCTGAGCTGGAGTGACAGTTTTTATACCCGTGTCATGTGGGGGGGGGGGGGGGGGGGGGGGCGGCCGGCTCAGACACCAACGAATAAACACAAGAAGAAGAAGACAACACTGGAGCTGTGAGTCCGTGAATAAACAAGTCAGTAATCAAAGAAGCAAATAGGCAAATCATTAAATACACACACACTGGACTAGTAAGTAGGTAAAACTTTATTTATAAAGCAACTTTTTAAACACAAGCGCTTCACAAAAAGAGGATAAAAGAAAGAAGACATGAAAACATAAAAGAACAATCACACAGTATATAAGTAAAAAGTAAAAACATCAAGCATTTACAAAGCATTTACTGCCCTACGAAGGCAAACTAGTAACTACTTTCTGTGTGATTTAAAGGTCTCACATCAGGACTGTGGTTTACATATGAAAAACAGAGAAAAAAAGGAATAAACTGTGAAGTCATTTTTTCTCAGTTTCATCTCTCATGCAGCTCACTGTGCATCAGCTGAAAGCAAAATTATTATTTGGTTTTAACATAGGCCAGTCTACAGAACAGAAAAGAACCTGAACTACAAGTGAATCTGAAACGAAACCAGAGAAGGAACCAGAATCGCTTTCAGCTGCCAAAGAAAATGTTTTATGGCAGAATAACTGAAGGCTGAAAGAGGAAGTTTTTCTCTTTCTGCTTTTCAGTATCTGAACGGTTGATGAGAAGAAAGGCGGCGGGTTATTAGGTCATTTTACACTTTTAACTTTTTTTTTTTAAACAAATAAATCCCCTTTCAACTCCACCTGAATGTAATTTCTTATGAACTTTGAAAATACAGTGAAGACAAACAGGCTTCACTTGCATTTTCTTCATCTGCAGATTATCCATTTTACCCGTCTGTTCAGTGTTTGATTAAAACCTGAACTGACTGTCCAGCACATTAGAGATGGACGTGACCAGGAGCAGAAAAAAGCAGAAAAACTTTCCTTAAAAAAAAAGGAAATCCTGAGGACGCCACTTCCCAGGTCAGAAGTTCACAGCAGCCTCAGATAACTCCATCAAAACTGATCGATAAGTGTCTCTTCAATAATCAATAATTCAGTTTTTCTCCCTGCTGTGAGTCTGATGATGCTGAGCCGCTTTCACACAAACACACTGGGAGTTTTAAAGGAGCGCTACTGTAGGAATTCAACTTTTCCTGT
>NW_027280016.1:0-72500 GCF_046629955.1 Centroberyx affinis
CCCCTATCCTGTCTCTCTTCAAATATTCTTTCCCTTTTTCCTCACATGTAGGAAGCCTTTATTCACTTCAACCCAGCATCCTAATTTGCATTTTTGTTTTTTGTGAAATCTTTAAAAAACAATAAAAAGGGACACTTCAGCAGGACATGGCGGCTCAGACTGGGGTGGTCCTGTTGAAGGACAGTCTCCCTGCACACCCCCCAACCTCCCCCCCCCCCCGACTCCCTCCTCCAGCCCCAGCTAAATGACTGTATGAAGGCGGCAGCTGAATGTTTCCGTAAACTAGGTCACTGAAATCAGTTGCTTAATAAGGGAACACTAATCTAACTGACAGATAGCGATTCTGCTCAGGTGAAGCACAAAGGCTGCTTAGATAAATGGAAATTTGACGTGAGAGGTGTGTGTGTGTGTGTGTGTGTGTGTGTTGTGTGTGTGTGTGTGTGTGTGTGTCAGGATTACTGTACTCCCTCTCCTTTATAAGACCTCCCTTAGAGACCCTCTGTGAGTTAGTATGCAGATGTGTGTGTTCGTTTGTGTGTGTGTCAGTATGACTGCACTGCCTCATCCTTATAATACACAGAGTCTCTCAATCTGAGTTTGTGTGTGTGCGTCTTTGTGCGTGTGCTTGTGTGTATGCGTTGGTGTGTGTGTGTGTGTGTGACTGTGTATCAGTATGACTGCACTGCCTCATTCGTATAATACCCTGCTTAGAGACCCTGTGTGTGTGGTGTGTGTGTGTGTGTGTGTATATGTGTGTATATGAGAGAGAGAGAGAGACAGAGAAAAGTGTTGAAAAGGCTAGAGGCTGTCATGGCTGTCTATTTCCTCTCTTTCATCCTGTCTTGGCAATAAAGTAATGTATTCATAAACCGTCTCGGCACACAGCATTCTGTGATTGAATTAGGGGATGCAAAATGCATTTCATTACTGCCGAAGAGCATGGCAAGATTTCTCATGTAAAGCAGGGAAGTGTGTTTGCATGGGGAGGCAGTGCGTGTGTGTGTGTGTGTGTGTGTGTGTGTGTGTGTGTGGGGGGGGGGGGGGGGAGACTATGGAATAGACAGAGACACTGAGGTTAACAGAGAGAGAGGGAGGGTGAGAGAGAGATGGGAGAGAGGGGAGAGTAGAGGGGGGGGAAGTAGAGATAGAATGAGAGAGAGATAGAAAGAGAGTGAGTGAGAGAGGTGTGAAGGAGAGCTGAGAGGGAGCGCTGGGGGGTGGGGGGTGGTGGGGTGGGGTGGTGGTGGGGTGGGTGATAGCCTCAGGCGGTGGTAAATGAGCTTCGGTCAAAACAGGACAGCTCCTACAATGAAGAGGATGCGTGGGATGTAACCTGTGTGTGTGTGTGTGCGCCTGTGAGTGTGTGCATGTGTGTGTCTGCATATGTGTGAATGTGTGCATTTGTGTTTCTATATGTGTGTGTGTGTGTGTGTGTGTGTATATCACGACTCCTGCTCTTTGTGGGGCGACTCCAGGGATGCCCCGCAGCTCAGTTGGCTGCGGTGTGCATCGTGTTCTCACATTGATACGGGCTGAAGTCCAGCTCACTGAGTTAATCTCTCATGTCTTCCCCTCACTCTGCTAATTCAGTGAAATGAGCACGATGTCTTAAAAAAAATGCAAATAACAATAAAAGTGAGAGAGAGAGAGAGAACAGTTTCCCCCGTCATGAAAGGATTATGCGGAGGAGACACGACTGGAAACAGGCAGCAGTCTGACGTGGAGGTCGAGGCGGTGGATGGGTGTTTACATTTGCCTTCAACTCCGACAGCCCAGGTTCAATTTCCAGCTCAGGTGGAGAATGTTTTTTTTTTTTACTGTGAGTGAAGTTTCCATTTTGGGCAAAAGTTTTTCTTATTCAACCATGACCAAAACTTTTCCATAATCTTAACCAATTTTTTTAGTTGCCTACCTAACATTACCCTTAAAGGATAAGGCCGGTGTTTTTTAATGCATTGCTTAGCGTCAACAAATCCTATGAAAATAACAAAATCAACAATGTGTTTGCTCTTCTCTCGTTACTTTCTGACTTCCACGTATCGTTTTTAGCCGGCAACCTGTAAGTAATTGGCTCCAATTGTAAGCTAAAAACCTTGAAATACAGCTCACAAAGACATAGTTTCAATTTTAAAAATCGCTAACTGTTACCACGAAAAGTCAGGCTGTTGTAGTTATTACCAAATCAAATTCAAATGGGAACAAATTCTTCATTACGCCGGGGACTATTTTCGGTGCTACGGAACTACTTTCCTGAGATCGCAAAGTGTTTACAGCCGGCTTATTAAGTTGTTTGAGGAAAAAGTCGGCTGGCCCACTGCATCGCGATGATGAAATATGTTGCCCAGAGCAACGGCATGGCTCTTTGATGTGTTTTTAATTGTTTTTTTTAATACAATGCAGTTCTATGGCATCATTGCTGATTTTTAAAAACACCAGCCTTATCCTTTAACAGTTCCCTTGCCCTGAATGTGATTGTCTCTCTACTCCCATGCCCTACTATGTGTGTCAGTATTTTTGATTATTTATGTGATGTAAAAGTTGAATGGAAACGCAGGGTTTTTCCTGGCTCAAAAGAGGCTTAGTTGGTGCCTCAGAGCAGCCGGCCTGGCTTTGTCATCGCAGGCCAATTTAACACACAAACCCTTCCAATTTTATGCTTTTTTAGACACCAGTTTGCGGCATAGACTAATATAACACTGTCCTGCACACAGAAAAATAAAGGTTTAAACTGAAACCGGAAATGGTTCTTTGGAATGATACCATAAAAGAACCATTTCTGGTTCCACAAATGACCTTTCAAGAACCGTAGTTCTTAGTTACTGGATGGTGGGTGATGGCATAAATGTGGAAAATAACCAAACTCCTCCATAGTATATATTGTGCAATTGTAAATTAAGCTATACAAGAGCAGATAAACAAAAACACAATGCAGGTGTCTAAGCAAAGGAGAGCAGAAATGGTTCTTTAAAGAACCTTGGTCTGAAATCTTCTTTGTGGAACCAGAAAATGGTTCTTCTATGGCATCACTCTGAACCATTTTTGGTTCCAGTTTGCACCTTTATTTTTTCGGTGTGTACTTGAGGCATTCTTTATCTTTTAATATCCAATTTTACTCATATTTCCATGGCTAATTCTGAATTCAATTCAGTCCAACATAAGTGAGATCTTCACACAGAGAGGGCCAGCTGGGCGGCCTGGCAGAGTGACTGTGCTGCAGCTGAAAGGTCACAGGTTCAATCCCAGCAACAGCTGCATCCTGACCAAGTGTCCTTAAGCAAAACACTGAACCTGTACCTGCTCACTCATTCAGATCCTTTGTATAAAGATTTAAACTAAAGTTCACTCGAAATACAAAAATTAATAGAAACTGTTATATTATTATATTGTTATATTATAATAAATTCCTGGATAATATGATAACATTAATGTCCATTATTACTACATATGGGGTGTAACATATTTAACTGATGATGTAACAATAATATTGACGTGTATAATAGAATAAGTTAACTCAAAACAATAAGAAGAATCTGAGTTTTTACATTATTAAACTATTATGATTACATCATCTGTTAAAATGTCACACATCTTACTAAGTAATATCACTGGATAATGTATTATTACATACACATAAACAGGTTTTATTACATTTTTGACCCATTTAAAGGGACATTTTGTTACATTTTGACAAGGTATTACATTATCAGTCAGTTATTACATTATCAGTTTCTACATGCCTGAAATGTAATCAAGTCAGACAGATGAACTAACATGAGTCTGCATGCACTGTAATGCCAACTTTCTCAGATTGTAGTAAAAGTGTCACTCCATCATGCAGGAATGCGCTTTAATAAACAACACTGCAACCTTTCTATAACTAGTCCTGTGACTACTTATTATCACTTCATTACAACACTCTTCTGATTTGCTTTTGCATTTCTTGGACTTTCAAGCTCCTTTTCATCTCCACCGTTTTGCTCCTAATAGTCTGAATGTTAGCCAAAGTTGTGTTGCTCAAAACACGGTGCTGGCGGTGCCACCACAACAGCTTCGTTAGGGACACATTCGTTAGTAGTGCAGCTAATTAGCTAGCTATAGTCAACACCACAGCTTGTGTTCTGCTTTAACAAAACACACACACACACACACAGAATACATTGACAAGTGTGTGAATACAAATACAAACACGCACACACACACACACACGCGCACACCCACCACACCACAAACGTGTCAACAACAGCCTAATTAGAGGTAGTGAAAGGTGAGAGCGAGGGAGAGAGAGAGAGAGACAAGGAAAGAGGAACGGAAGAGAAAGTAAAAGAGAATTGGAGAGAAAAAGGATCCTTTATTGATTGTGACTTTCAGCACTTACAGCCCAAGGTTTTCTGTGACTCCTAGTGCTTAGTAACAGGGAGAGAACGTCTTCCACTATCCAATTATAACACTCTCACTCTGAGGAGTTGTCAACCACAGGAGATAGTATGAGCAAGGAAGGGAAGGCGAGGGTTGAACGGGTCCAGTAGAGAGAGAGATGGTTGGAGGGAAGGAAAGGGAGAGAGGGAGGGAGGGAGGGAGGATGTGGAAGGGGAGAGGTAGAGGAGGAGAGAGAGATGGTTGAAAGGGGGAGAGGAGAGGAGGAAGGAGTGAGCAGGAGAGGGGTGAAAGGAGGGAAGGACACAGATGGAAGGAGAAAGATCAATCACTAGGAGAGACAGGGACAGGGGAGAGACAAGGGAGAAGGAGGGAGGGAGACAAAGGGTGGAAAGGAGGGAAATGGCTGGAAGGGAGGAAGGAGGCGAGAAGTGAGGCAGGAGAAGGCAGACGTAGGAAGATGAGAGAGACAGTGTGGAGGCGAAGAAGTGACGGTGCAGGATTGGAGGGGGAGGGAGGGAAAAAGGTAAAGAGTGAGTGGAGGTTGAAGAGGAGAGTAGAGAGAGATGGTTGGAGGGATGATGAGGAAGAGAGTAAGAGTCTCTCCTGACTCTTCCTATCTCTCTTCACTGTCAGCTATCCGTATACTGTATAGATATATTTAGAATCCTCTCTTTCATCCCCCCATTTACATCACCAAAGCACAAGGAAGACAATATGGATATATACATACATAAACTATTGATTGAAAAAGACCGATATGAACAGATGTTAATGCAAAATGATTCTGCACACATAGTAAGCTTGAATTAACAACTGACTGAAAGAGACTGACAGTCTTCGAGCGGGTGCACACTATAGGACAAAAGCCGGGATTTAGCTGTCCCAGACCAGTTCGTAAGATCGGAGACGACCCTCCCATGCTGGAGCTCAGTCTGTGCCGTTGGTCTTTCCTGCCGCTTGCTAAGGGCGTTTTCACACCTATAGTTCGTTTGCTCTGGTCCAAATCAGTTGATGAGTTTGTAAACTTGAAGCGTTTTCCCCTTGGTTCGGTTTCTTTTCACACAGAGAAAAATCCAAGCGAACCAAAATGCATCACTACAAACCACGTGAGAACGTTCACTCCGCTTATTGGTCAGATGTGTCTGGGGCGGGAGCAAGAAAGTAAATACAGGAAGAAGGTCCTGTGTTCTGGACTAGTGCACATTGCTATGCAACATGGAGCAATGGCAGAGTTGGCATTTGCTCAAAACTGTTGCAATTATCTGGGCAATATACCAGGCACAACTGTAGCAGCAGAATGCCGAATACACTTCGAGGAAACATCTTGAAAATGCTATACAGGCTATACCTGGCTACAGGAGCCATTTAGCTCAAACTTGCGGAGTAAATTGAGTACACCTGGTAGTTGGGTCGGATCACGTTCCCACCACAAACGAACCGCTCCAGAGTTCATTTGGGACCGGACCGAGATCACCCCCTCTAAAGGGTCTCGGTGCGGTTGTTTTGGTCCGCACCTGAGTGCGATTACTGTGTTCACACCTGCCCAAACTAATCGCACCAAGGGGGAAAACGAACCAGAGTCTGAGAGATTTAACCGGACTAAAAGCGCAGGTGTGAAAACGCCCTAAATGTAAGTGGGTCAGAGACACAATCTGACCTCGTCCTTGAACCATCCCAGACTTTTCGAACATGTTTGATTTTATCGGCACAACATCTGCACCAGTCTTGCAGTGTGAGATAAATGAGGACAAGTTCTGAGAGCGGTGTCATCTGTTAGCCAATGAGAGCTTGTGAAGAAACCAGGTGGAAGAGGTGGGAACTATAAACAGAATCAGAACAGACAATCCATAATGCTTGCGTCTCCCCAGCCATTATCTCCTCCAAATTCGGCATCTGGCCCTCTTTCTTTTCTGCACAAACGAGTGCACAGGCAACAAAAACAGCAAGCTGCTGTTCCATGTCGAGCTCCATCTGGAACAGTCAAGTCACAGGAAAACCCGTCACCTTTCGCATTTGTTTTCACGAGACAGAGCATCAGAGTATCGCAGAGTATCGCCATCCCTCACAACCAAAATCCAAGTGAAGAATCTGATAATGTGTGACCTTTGTCTGTGCTACAAGTTGGTGAGACAAGCAACTAAAGGAAAGGACGCTGTTTAATGAGAGCAGTACAGCGAATTGGGATTTTGATAGTCACAAAGTGTGCTCCCACATTAGACTCCACCTCCATATATTGGCTGAATTTTGACATTTTACCAAGGAGGTATGTTAATTTTTAGGTGGTGGTCTTGCTTTCGAATTCTGGATATATTTGGGACATTTTCTTTCTCTCCCTCCATGTCACTTTATCACCTTTTTATTTTCAATCTGTGATGCTCAGTGCATTCCAGGAGTCTACTTCTTCTTGAGTTTGTGATTTCCTATACAGTATTTCCCAGAATGATTTTCAACAACCCTCAGAGAATGGCCGTGAACTGCATTCAGCTGTGGGTTATAGGTGCTATAGGTGTAGGTGGAGAGATCAATAGCGGTAGCAATAGCAGAGTATCAGAATTATTCCAGTTGAGAAAAAGTTGTGCTCCTTACTTATAACGTAAAACATCTTGTGGCTGCATTGCATTTTGGTCTATTGAGGCTACTGTTGGAGGAGAAATTCTTCTATGATGATTGAATGTATGATTGTTGAATGTCGGCTCTAGAAAGAAGCTCTTTCTCTTTGATTTTGAGAGACTGACACCAAAACCTGATGCTTATTGTTGATGTTTTCTGATGTTTTTTTTGATAGTTGAAAACATGCCAACCGTCAAACTTAATTGTAAAAATTGTAGCTGTGCTTAAAATATCTAGACATGATGTAACATCATACAATAAGAAATGCAATAAGAAAAATACACCCCCAAACAACAAAACAGGCTCAGAAATGTAATATAACTCGACAATAGCAGTTTTTTAACAGTGTTAAAGTGTTTTATGGCATCCTTTCAGCCTAAAATCAAATCCTAACCCTAAACTAGCTCCTTGAAGAATCGAGAAAAGGCCAAAATGTCCTCACTCCAAAGGTCTAACACAAGCCGGTTCTCACAAGAATAGAAGTACAAGAATAAACACACACACCTCTCTGTTTGACAGTCACCAGAGATGCACTGCACACCGACGGTGGCCTAAAATCCAGGCAGAAAAAGAGACAAAAGAGAAAGGGAGCTGAGGGAAGGAGGGAGAGGGGGGCGAGGAAAAGGCGGTGGGAGGGATAGACAAGTGAGAGAGGGAGAAGGAGCTGGCTGGAGGGAGGAACAGGCAGGGAGATAATGCAAGAAAAATGGGGAGGGGATGAGTAAGGAGGAGAGAGAGAGAGAGGGAGAGAGAGCAGAACAAGGTGAAGAGGGAAAAGGGAAGTGAGGAGAGAGGCAGAGGAGTAGGCAGGGGGGTGGAAGGAGGTGAGGAAAAGAGGGAGACGAAGGGAGCGAGGGAGGGGGAGGAGAGAAGGCGGGGTGAACTTGAGTAGAGGAGTGTGGAAAGGAGGAGATGGGGAGAACAGAAGGATGTTAAGGGAGGAGATAGAGAAGCGAGAAATGGAAGAAAGGGTGGCAAGGGAGATAGGAAGAGGGAGAGGGAAGCGAGATAGACGAGGGACTTTGAAGTGAGGGGGAGGAGAGAGAGAAATTCAGAGAGAGTAAGAGGGTTTGAAGGAGATATCAGTTCGTACCACATAATTTTTCACATTCTTTGCCCTCCTGTATACCGCTCTCTGGGGCCGCTCTAACATGCGGCCTAGTCGTTTTACAGTTTAATATATGCCAGTGCGTCTGTAGGGTTTAGAGAAGTTCTGGACTCTTTGGGGTATAAAACTGCAGCGGTGGATCAGCATGTCGTTGTTCCAAAGCACTGATCTTGGTACTTCTTTTAATTTATCTTCTGCTTGCTTAAACCAACCATTAGTGTACCCCCTTTCTTTAAATTTGGTAAACAGATGTCATGATGTTGTTGCAAAGCCTCTTGATTTTATGCAGTTGGGTGACAGGAAGGTTTTTTCCCCCCCTGTTCCTGTCTGTATTTTTCTTTTTTTCTTTTTTCTTTTTTAAATACTTTATTTTTATTGCTTTTCCATTACAAAAAGAACACATAAACATAAAGGAGAAAAAAAAGTCTGGGTTGCACCTTCTCCACAAGGCCTACTTATTCCTGTGACATATTCAGTGGTTCATTCTCTTGTCTTGTCGTTGACATGTAAACATTGTCCATTTCTCCCATTTCTCTTGACATCGTTCCTCTTGAACTCTTATCCTATGAGTTAACTGTTCCATATCATATATTTCATTCACAATTTTCAGCCATCCATCTTGTGTTGGCGGTTCTGCCGTGTACCATCTCTTCGTAATGGCCTTTTTACAAGCTGCCGACAAGACTTTCAGAAATATCTGTCTCCTCTTAACACAATATCTCCTGTCATATTACTAAAGTACAGTACGATACATGACCTTGGTATATCATAGCCCAAAATTTTGATAATATCCATATGAACATTTTCCCAAAACTGTACAATTTTAGGACAAAGCCAAAATGCATGGGAATGGTCTACATTTATTCCCCACATCGTCTCCAACATGGTTGTGCTATAGACATGTATTTGCTCTTAATTTATCTGTATTTTTCTCGTATGAGTCGGTGGTGAGAAAATTGCCTTCTTTTGTGATGTGCACATCAAGAAAATTCAGAGATCTCTCACTGTGTTCCAAGGTGAAGTGGAGATTACCTGCAACGGAGTGAAACGCTTTATGCCGTTGGCGAACTTAGCCATTATGTGATGTGTCCCTGATTCTCTGTGCACATTATCATTATTAGCATGAGTGATAAGGAGTATTTCAAAAGTGAGAAAATGCGGCTAAGTCTGGCAGTTGTGTGTAGGAGATCGGTAAAATGTAAACAAAATAAGATACAAAAATAACAAACTGCTTTGAACTATCAGGGACTCCTTCCCACACTATAAAAACTCGCCTTTGATTTCCTTGTGACCCGTTGGGATCACTACAACATTACTGTTAGCAAGAGACCAGCATATTTCAGTGAGACTCCATCTGGGTCCTGGCTAACTACTTGGCACATGCTCATTTCGACGCCTTGGTTACAACGGGGTCTTCAAAAAGTTTTCCTCTACCATCTTAGTTTGTCGTATCTGTCTGCCATGTGCCCTGTCTCCCTCATGTGAAATGAGTCGCCTAAAAGGTGAGTAAAATTTTATATAATCTAGTGTGCTTTCAAAATTGAAATTATTGTGATGTAAATTATCTGAACAAAAGATTATTAGTTGGCAAAACGTTTTGTAGTTTGTTTCACAACTCAAGAGTTTGAGTTGGGCACAAAACTAAAAAATCTAGTGCAGTAAGTTGCCTTGAAGTTTTTACAGTGCAGTTTCCATAGGAAGTGGAGGTGGTGGGCGATGGGAGACTGTTTACAGCTTAAAATTACTGTGCAGTGGATGAATATGTGGTTGCTTGTCTGAAATAGTTCCAAAAATAAACATGGCTACATCAGCTACTTGTGTTAATATTTAATTTTCAAAATGTATGAGTCTAAATAAAAAAATTAAAAAAAATGCTAAAAACTTTTTATTACTAAGATGTCAGTCTTCTTACTTTGCTAGCTACTATCACTCAATACAGTGTATGCTAAAGTGTTAGCATCGAGCGACACATCGAATGAGCTACTGGGGACACGTGGGTTGACTGTCACTTAACAGGTTGACCAATGGGTCAATCTCCCAAAAACTTGGCGTAATCCTTTAAGGTCTCAGTGGCAGTCTGCATACACTCTACCTTCCCCATTCTCTCTCTCTCTTTTTCTTCACCTCTCACTCAACAAGCACAGATCCTGAACAGACCCAAAATTCCTAATTCCACTAACGTTACTTAAATACCACAAGATCTGACGTCACCTACCGTAGGTTTGTAGGGCAGCGAAGACGAGTTAGTGTCTGCAAATCCCCGTTACTGACTGTGGAATGTTAAGTTATATGAATGTTATGTTTCACTTTTGTTTTCACTCTGTGGATGGAGTTCAATGCTGCTGGTCTGCTGTCTGTACATCTCCAAATTACAGACAAGACGTGATGCGCACATCAGATGCATTAAAGATCGATTTAGATCCATTTCTACACAGTGACCACCTTTTGATTTGGTGCCTCTGTATGGGAAACACTGCATCTCACAGTCAAAACGCCCTCTAGAGGCCATCTGACGAAGCGCATCATCTCATTAAGCGTTACCTGACTGCCTGACTGACTGACCTGAATTGGCCTCGTGATGCCCTCAGCTGCTCCGTGGCAAAAAATACACTCAACACACACACACCTATGCTCTCAAACACATAATCTCTCTCTCTTGCATACACACACAAAGACTTAAGCACCCACATTTAAACACACACACACACACTTACTTTAAACACACAGACTATGCCAGTTTCTCTCAATTTTTCTCTGTCTTGTACGCAAACACAGATGCTATCAGAGGCTGGTAGCAGGGGCTCCAGACAGCCCTTGAAGACAAACACACACACACACACACACACACACACTGTTATATCTAGGAGGAGCAGGGAGGAGATAGAGGAGGGAGGAGAGGAAGAGAGAAGAAGAAAGGGGAGGAGAGAGGGAGAAAGAAGAAAGGGGAGAGGAGAGGAAAAGTAGATAAAGGAGCGAGAGGCCGAAAGAAGAAGAAAGGGGAGAGGAGAGAGGAAGAGAGAAGAAAGGAGAAAAGAGAGAAGAGAGGAAGCAAGAAGAAAAGGGAGAGGAGAGGAACAAAAAACACAGACATAGCTTCATGTCAGACAACACCTCCTCCTGAGGGGAAGAGGAGGGGAGATGAAGAGAGGAGAGCAGAGGAGAGGGGAAGAGAGAAGTGGAGAAGTGAGGACAAACAAGTACAGATGCTGTACAGTCCCAGTGGCGCCTAGCTAGGTGTGCAGCATCAACTCTTGCTGTAGCTGAAGTTACTATAAACAGAATAACCACATCATTCACCAATGCATAGGGTGCATTGTGGTTGAGATTTGGGGGATATTCAATCTTAAATAAATGAGTACAAATGAATTAATACCCCACCATTGCATCCACAGTCTTCTTTTTCTTCTTCTTTTTATTTATTGTTAAAGGGTGTAACTTCATTGTTACCGTTACTAACTATAACTCTTTTGAGCCACTTGGTTTTGAGTCCTATCTAGTACTGATTTATTTTCATCTATTTGTTGATGAACAATCCTTTGAAGATCATAATATGCTGAAAGAGCTGGACACTGACAGTGGTAGTGGGGCAACACTGCATCAGGATACAACGACCTTCAACCACTAACTAGTGTTGTAGCTGAGACCACCTAAACCGAGACCGAGTCAAGACCAAGACTTTGAGGGGGGGCGAGACCGAGTCAAGACCGAGGCTAGACCAATGCAAGTTCAATTCAAGACCATGACTTTAATCATAGTGATGTCTCAACTTTTACACCATTTCTCTGCTAAAATTCCCAAAGAAAGCAAGCATTATTTAGGAATTTCAGTAAAATACAATTGGATATACAGTACTGTGCAAAAGTCTTAGGCACCCAAGAGTTTTTATATAAATTATGTCTTAGATGTTTTTTTTCTGCATTAGTGTGTCAGTAGACTGCTCTTTATAGTACATTTTTTATATTTAGAAACTTTTCATTTAATTATTTTTGAAAGCATCTTCACGTTTTTCTTTTACATGTGACTTTTGCACAGTACTGTATATACTCAGTGACAGAAGGCAATCCTTTGATCTGAAACACTGCAATTCCATTTCACTGACCGTTGTCCCCCAAATGGGGAATTATACAGTATGAAATGACCTGTATGATTATACAGTATTGTTGTACTGTTGCTGTTAATCAACAGAAGCATTAGTCTATAGTGGTAATATTGAAAAAAAAAAAAAAAAAAAAATTGAAATGTAAAGCCTGTTGGCCTGCAATAGAAAATTTAACAGTGAAAAATAAGTTGACATTTGGTGCCTTCAAAAGTAGCAGCCAATAAAGTGCTGTCACAATCAATGTATGAACATATCTGCACTTGAAAGGTGAGTCTCTAATGAACCAAAATACAGATTTACTATATTTGAATGTTTTTGTCATCTTTCAATATGATGCATGCCAAAAGTATCCAGCATGGTAGCCAAAAAGTACGCATTGTGGTAAAAGATTCCTCTCTTTCAGATTCTAGAGAATCTTTTCACCAGAGACTCTTGGAGGGCCCTGACTGATGGCCGGCACTGCATGCGGGTCTCTTCCATCTTGAGGAGGTGTGTATTCAGGTCCAGGACAGTTGGAACCACCACTGATTCCTCTCCTTCTATCAGGTCTGTTGCCCCAGAGAATGGTGCAAGAATTGCACTCAGTTCCTTGAGCTGGTTCCACTCACGAGCAATAAAAAACACATTCTCATAGTCCTTGCTGCACATTTCGGTGAGGGTTTTGTGGTCCAGAGCTGTGAGGGCCTGCACTTTTTTGTAAGTGCTGTTCCAGCGACACAAGGCGAGCAAAGTTCACCCAATACATGTGAGAGGCCACCATTTTTGGCAAACATAAATTCCAAACCTTATATTGGAGGTTTGGAATTTATTCTAAACACAGCTCTTCTAGCTCAGTCTAGTTGTTACTGAAATATTAGTGGGCAAAAAATATTTTTTGTCACATAGAAATTAGCCACCACAGTTGTGAAGCTATGTAGGAGCCATTTGAATTTTAATATTATGTGTTTGTATATAGCTCACTCTGACCACTAGGGTGTAGTATAGGTTCTGCCCACGTGGTGATAGGCAGCACAGCAACAGGTGTTTTAAATGAACAGGTTATCAGTATGAACCTGAGCACACAGTTTTTACCGTAATAATACGTCTTTATCTCAAACCCAGCATCAAACAAGATTTCATTCATAAGTGGTAAAGTACTGTTTTTGTAAATATTCAGTCGTTGCAATAAATGGGAACATCACCCAAAGAAGAACAGTGTTTTTTGACATTGTTTATTTTAGGTGGATACGAGTGAAGAGCATTCCTTAAGCCACCTACGTTAAGTGACTAATTAAGTTTGTTTTTTGGATAGTCACTACAAGCTATACCTAACACCGGTCAAACAAGCATCACTCAATATTAAGTGAGAGAGTGCTGCTGACTGATAAGACTGACTGACCTGAATTTGGCTCCCAATGAACATATCTTGTGGGAAAACGGTTATCAGCTTGACAACAACAAAACACCACCTCCCATTTACCTTGAATGTTGAAAGGCTCGGGATGACTCAGCAAAGGACCAGACCAGCAGAGGTACTTTAAACAGCCGAATGACCAATTAGACTCCTCATATGAAGAAGGATTGTGGGAGTTTTAATGAAAACTGCTGACTCAGGTTGTGCGAAAATTGCATAGCTACATTTTAATCATCAAACTTTTACTTGGTTTTCATGAATTGTATACAAGTAAAATATCAGCACAGTACAAAAGTTCACTATATAAAGGTAATGCACTGTGACACAGGTTCCTTGTCCTTGGTTTAAGGGAGTGAAGTGTCGCTTGACTGACTAACTGACCTGACTTTGCCGTCCCTAGGGAGTCAGTCAGCCAGGAAAAAGAAGAAGCGATTAGACGAGGACAAACACACAGCGTCATAGCTGACAAGACCTCCTGCTGAGGCCTAGAGGGGAGAAAAAAGAGGGCAGAACAGAGGAGAGGAAAGAAAGAGGGAAGAACAAAGGAGAGGAGGACAAACATGCACTGCTTCATAGATGCCAATACCTTCTGTTTAAGCCTAGAAAGGAGAGGGGAGGGAAGGAGGGAGGAGAGAATAGGGGAGAGAGCGGAAGAACAGAAGAGAAAAGGACATGAGAAGAGAGGGAAGGAGAAGAAAAAAGGTTGGAGGAAAGAGGGGAGGAAAAGAACAGTGGAGAGGAGAGAAGGAGGAAGAGAGAAGTAAGAAGATGAAAAAAGGCAACCTGTGTCTCATAAAATTTTGTGAAATTAGCACAAAAGTCTGAAACGCAGACTATGTGTTGTGGATTATGTCAATATTACGTTCCTCAGCCACGAATCGGACACGTCATTTTCACCTGTCCGTCACGTGAAAAGGTCAGCTAACGGTTAAAGTTATGGTTAAGATTAGGAAACTAAAACAACTTTTTTAATATTAGGGTTATGGTTTTTCAACTAAAAACAGGAGATGAGAGGAATATAAAGGTGAGCCAAGCTACATAGCTGCAGAGAGTGTAGCTAACTACAAACCTTTAATATCTTATTCAGTGATACTCTGAAGATATGTGGATTGGACAGGAGTCTGCAAGCAAAAGGAGAGTATGTAACCCACTAACATATTTTTTTTTCACCACGTCTCCCCATGTGTATACAGGATAAATGGGTGGTTCTCAGTCTTTAAGAGTATATTTGTTCTTTTCATCTCATCTTCACTCCTCTACCCTTCTTCTCCCCTGCTCTCCCTCCATCTCTTCTCCTCCTTTTATTTTCTGAGCCTCGCCTCTCCCCTCCTATGTTTAAGTGTCTTAAGCGAAAACAAATGCAGTGTATAAACTGGATGATTCAGAGGGTTTACAGGCTGTAAATCTGTCTCAAAGCCAGCTTTCCTCCTCTGACTGTGTATGTGTGTGTGTGTTTGTGAGAGTAAGTGTGTATGTGTGTGTGTTATTGAGAGGTCAATTACAGCCAGATTGAGTGAGTGAAGTTGTGTTTTAACTTTGTTTACTTAGCTAGCACCTTGGTAAACAAATGAAAATAACGCCTAGTGAGCTGCAGATGGAGTGGGGCACACACTTAATGTGAAAACACACACACACACACACACACACGCAACAAACATACACACTCAGACACAGGCATATACACAATGCAGAGCTCAGCGCGGGCCAAAAGTGTGTGTGAATGTGTTTTATTCAGATTCCAGGGTTTGTACTGTTGACTTATGATCACTCCTCTGTTTAAAATGGATTATAACCCAAAGTATGGAAGAGAAAATACTTCATAGCTGCCTGTGCTGCTGTCTGATCCCAGTAGAAACTAAGGCTGTGATCAGGACAACCACACAGAAGAAATCTCCACTGTAAATGAATAGAATATGTGTGGCCATTAAACATGAAATCTTGGGAAAAAGAAAAACATTAGATCCCTAGTGTCCCCAGACTTTGCTTTAATGATGGGAGCCTTTCTTCAGAATCAGTTTCCAGACAATGGAGGCTGATGAGACACAGAGACAGACATAAAGGAAACTAATGGATAGGAATAAAAAAGAGGAAGAACAGAGAATAGGCTAAAGACTTGAGATAAGGGATGAATGGAGACGGATACTCTCATTAGCAGAATATTACCCACTTGAAACATACAGTATGTGTGTGTGTATATGTGTATTTGTGTGTGCATATTTTAGAATCAGTGTGTAAGAAAAAATACAAGCGGGCAGGACTGTGTGCATGTGAGTTCCTGTACTGTGTGCCTCCATTTGTACAGATGTTTCCATGTAGATGTTTCAATTTTTTCGGCATATTTACTGAACTTCAGGCGCCCTTTTAAGATACAATTAAACTTTAATGATCTCTGTGGGGAAATTGGCCCCCCAGGCAGTAAGTTTGCAATCTCTGAACCCATCGTCTATCGGTCTGACGACGATTAGACTCTGGGGGTGACGGCCAATATTTCGGGGTTTCCAGTGTAGCCAGCGGACATCCGGGCCAAGACTTCCTCTTCCATGTGCCGGTCATTGTTTACAGTCCGATTAGCAACTTGAGACGCGAGAAAGAAGTTGGAGTTGAGAGACGACGTCCACGACCGGATTGTTTCACAAGTTTTTTTTAGGTCCAGACGACATTGCGGCTAATCTCTATAAACAGATATCTGCATATGAGACGTCGTCTCTCAACTCCAACTCCATTCTCGCGTCTCAAGTTTATTTATTGTTTAATAAGTTTATTAATATTGAACGTGTCGCGTGTCCAATCCAACACTGCATGTCCTTGGGTCCCCTGCAATACACCCGCCAAGTGTGAAGTTCTCGAGATATGCGAAGGACACACTTACAGACAGAGATTCCTTGCTTTATAGTATGATGATCAGAAATTGTACCTGTGCTGTGCTGCAAGCTGAAGTAACGGACACACCATCATTGGTGACGAGCTACAGCTGTGGTGTCCAGTCATGTGCCATGGAGACCCAAGATTATGTGGGTTTTCATTTCAAACAAGCACTACAGCAGCTCATTTCACTGATTGGCACCTTCAACCAGAGAGGAGCAACTAATCAGTGAAATTGGATTCTGTAGTGTTTGGTTTGGATGAAATCCTGCAGACTTTTTGGCCTCCATCGCCATCCCACTACAACTTCAGGACTCCATTTAGGCTGGGGGGGACACACTCAAAGGCTTTTAAAATCCTAACTAATTTTTAAAATGCATTGCATCACATGCATATGATGATGTCTCTCTCAGTTGTAAATATGCTTACATTACCAGATAATCGGTCCCGACCAAGCCTCTGATTGGGATTTCCTTCAGGACGGGCAAATCTGGTGTAAATTAAATCGGTCCGATTAACCTCTAGTGTGTTATCTGCCTCACTGTGGGCTTAAGGAATCTGTTTTCCTCACAGCAAAAATCGAATCAGGATGTTGAGCCATGGACTGCATTGAAATCTGATTGGCCACGCTAGGTGCTAAACACAGCATCATGTTTGACCAATAGAAAATTGGCAGGAAATGTACTTTGAAAAAGCAAACATTTGATCAGTGTTCCACTTATTTATGATGATCATTTTGGATTATGTTTTGGTACACAAGCTCTTAAGACAGATCACATTTAAATGTTATTTACGTTATTTTTAATGAACAAATGAAATTTTACTCCTCTAGTTTACACCCCGCTGCACATGCCACTAGAGGACGCTTTGAATAGGGTAAAGAGGCAAGGGGAAAGACACAGGAGGATGAAAGAAGAGCAAGAGAGTGAAGTGATGTGACAGATTTATAAGATACAGTATGTAAGCAGACAGGACAGGAGTGACGAGACAGAGATGAAGGATAAGAGGAGAGAAGATGATAAGAGGGATTGGATGATGGAGGAAGAAAGGGGAGAAAGGGAGAGATGGGGGCAGATGAAGAGAAGAGATGGGTTGGTAAGAAGAATAGAAGAAAGTAGAAAGAGGGTAAGAAAGAGAAAAAAGAAAGCAGGCGAGGAGAGGTGAGGAGGATGAGGGGACCTAAGCTACGTTCAGAATGGTTCACTCATTCAGTCACTCACTCACTATTCCCTATGGAGTGTTTGTCATAGAGTGAACTATAAGGGCAACGACCAAACAAAGTTGCAGACACTACATTAAACATCATTGCTTCAAAAAAATTTGCTGGATATTCGTGTGACTCACCCGGACACGCCCAGCATCTCATAAACAAACAAGCACTGATGGCTGAAATGCGGGTTGAAATGGACTCCAGCCAATCGTTGCTACTGTTGCTATAAAGTAACAGTAAGGCAGGGCAAGTATTTCTTTATATAGCACATTTCAGACATAAGGGCACTCACTGAGCTATACAAAAATGTACAAAAGGCAAGCTATTAACTGTGTTCAATACAGAAAAGATAAGTACTTACATTTGGAAATGAAATTACCGCCTTCTGTCCACAATCTGGCGACTCTTTGTCGGCAAGACACGATCACATTGCATTGTGGTATACAGGAGTAATTATAGGGTACATTGTCTGTTCACTACAGTTTGCAGTGCATTGTGGGTATTTTATAGTGAGCTATAAAGTGAAATTAACCATTCAGAATTCGGACACTAGTACAAAATGGCGGACACACTTTATGGAGCACTATTTCTGTAATAGGGAACGGTTTCGAGAGACTGTCCTGTAACCAGAAGATCTCATGCAACAGCTATTTGTCCTGTCACAGTGGCCTTTAGCAAGACACTGATCTCATTGTAAATTGCTCTAGATTAGAGCATCATCTGAATGACAAATTAAAAGTTCAGGGACGAGTGGCTAGTAGCAACTTGCAGTAGCTCACTGGTCAGATCCTCACAATGTGCCCATCACCAGCCAAGTTTCCTTGAGCAAGACCCTGAATCCCTTCCTCGTCACTCTGAATAAAGGCATCAGCTGAACTCCTGAAAGGTGTACCTGAATAGTCTTTAGTGAGGTCCATTACCTTTGTCTCCAACCCAGTGGTACTGTTAGCTCATTTGATGCTACTTTGCCATCTCACCCCCTCATTGAGTGACATGGATTGTTAAACAGAAAGGACTGCAGGAGGAGGGAAAGGAAAGGCAGGAGTGGGGGCGAGGAGGGAAGGAAAGGAGGGACATATTGGAGGGAGATGAGAGGCAGAGGTGGAAAGGAACTAAGTACATTTACTCAAGTACTGTATTTGAGTACAATTTTAAGGTAATGGCATTTTAGTTGAGTTATTTCCATTTTGTGAGACTTTATAGTTTTACGCCAGCTACATTTCAGAGGGAAATATTGTACTTTTTCCTCCACTACATTTATCTGACGGCTGGAGTTACTAGACAAGTCGAAGACATCAAGAAAGTCACTTTGAGACAGACTCAAGTGACGAGAAGAGAGAAAGGGATGGCGAAGTGAAGCAGGGAGTGGCAGGCAGTAAGTGTCTGTGTGTGTGTGTGTGTGTGTGTGTGTGCGCGCTCGAGAGTAAGTGATTGTGTATGCAGTGTGTGTTGTGTAATTACACTCTTCACAATAAACACAAACTAGGTGTGAGGAGTGTAGACCTGTCTGTTTGCAGTGTGTGAGCGTGTTGGTGTGCGTGTATACATTTGCAGTTTTGTGTCTATGTGTGATGTGTGCACATGCGTGTGTGTGTTTATGTCCAGTGTATGTTTGCGTGTTCTCACGATCTCTCCGTTAGAAACACTCGCTGATTTCCACATGTATCACAAATATCTCAAAAACAGCTGAAAGCACGGCACAGTTCACAGTTTCTCTCTGCATAAATTCACAGGTACAACGTGTTTCTACATTAGCATTTTATATCTACGTATATGTCAGGCTTTTCGTATCCAAAGTGAGTTAGAATAAGTGAGCAGTTAGAAGTTCATTGTCTAGCTTAAGAAAACTTTGGGGACATGGCTGTTCATGGGCACACATTGTCACATGATGACACTAATGACACATAAGAAATAAAATAGGGTATCAGTATTGGAGAATGTATCTAATACTAAATCTAATATCTAAGTTATGTGCAAAATATGTATTTTTTTTTTTTTCATTTTCACATACAAAATTATTAATTATTCATCATTAATCATTAATGTTTGTTCCCAATTATCCAGATCTAAAAACACAAGCCAATACTTGTGTTTGGGGGTCTATAGGAGAATATTGGGACTAAAACATAACTACTACTATTCCTTGTGTGATTTCAACAATCTAAGAAAACTGGAGAGATTGAGAGAATATTTGAAAGCTGAGATATTTCAATTATAAACTTTAAAAAGTTGTCAAATTGCAGTAGCTTGGTCCTTTGGTGTGTATTAAAGTAAATGCACAATAACATCGTGTTGCTATTTAATGAAAACACCTCTAATAATAATGTACTTACAAGTGACCATAAAAGTGATGGATCAGTACTCAGTATCATCAAATACTTTAAATGTAGTTCTTGTATCGATTTAGCAAATATATGTATATAAAACAAATGCATCACAGCATCTGCAAACAATCATATTTCATCTGTTGATCAATGTCAGAAATAGCCTCAAGCCGGATGAGAAGTCAAAATCATTATGGAAGCAACAGTAAAACTTCAGGACATTTTTTTTTTTCCTCAAGTCTTGTTTTTCTCTGTTTAACGGAGGCCTGGGCGGTCTCCTGCTCCCTCAGCATAATCACTCATCTACCGCATCACTCCATCCATATCCATCGGCTTTCCTCATTAAAAGGCTCATCGTTCAGCGTTAGCAAACACCCTCATTAGCTTGCTGTGTCAATGCACTCTGCCTTGTGATGAATAGCTGCAACAACGCCGGGTCAATGCTGCAAAATTAAAGCCCCAGCACTTGATCCAGTCTTACACAAGGAGGGTGACCTCTGTGACAAGAAGCAGGGAGAACATTGGGCTTGGGACGTTCTTTTGCCATTTTTGAAATTGATCGATATGGATGAGTGAGCTGTGAAAAGGTTTGAGATTTGCTGTGTAAAATTCTAACTCTCCCACAATCAACAGCGCGTGTGTGTAAAATGTTAGGTCCACCATGCGAATAATGACTTGCTCCACCTTTCAAACAGACCATGTTAAATGTCTCAAGGTTTAATAATTCTTCTTTAAAGGAAAATTCCACCCTCAGATGCTCCTACGCTCTTATATATCATCAATCTGTGATGTTCAATACATTCCATTATTTTGTGATGAAGTCTCGTAATTTACCTTTCCGTTGTATCCGATTTCCCCCAACCTGCCTCGTCTACTTCTACTTCAGTTAATGATTTCCTACATTTCCCAGAATGCCTTTCCACAAACCCCCAGAGAATTTTGAATTTGGACTTGTTGCATCCAGGTGGGTTTTATTTCCAGATGGAGAGATAACGATAACGATAGCGATAGCAGGAGAGTTTCCAGTCAAAAAAAAGTCAAAACATGTCTTATGGCTGCATTGCATTCTGGTCTATTGAGGCTACTGCCAGTGGAGAAATTGGTCTCTCTCCTCTTCTACGATGGATTTCTCCCTGTATGATTGTTGAACGTCTCTTGATGCAAAATGGCGGCTCTAGAAAGAAGCCCAACACCAAAATCTGACATTTCTGAAAATGGTCTGATATCTGGATTGTTTAAAAAAAAGGTGGAATTAAAACAGATTATGAATAGAAAATAGTGTGGCATTATAGGCTGAGATTGTGTCAGCCCATAAGAGTTTTCTTATTTATAAATGTGCATCGGTTTTGCCTTCTGTGTTTTTGTGGCAGCACCATCTCCCCTTTTATAAAAAAAAAAGCACACCGCAGTGCAAGAAGTCAAAGTCAAAATTTGATCTAGCAGTTTTTCTCATATTTGAGAGCCAAGATCAAATTTATTTGGAAGTGATATATATATATATATATATATATATATATATATATATATATATATAAAAAACCCATCAGGAAGCATTCAGGACGCACTTTCCTTTCAAGGTGCATCTGTGCGAGATAGTTTTGTGATCTATGTCTAATAATTTATCACATCAACCAAATAATAACATCTTGTCAGTCATCAGTCAACAAGTGAATTGACATCCCTGAATTCATGTTTATGAAACAACGAAACACTCCACTGTGACGATGTCAGCCCATAACGTCACGCTAACCTTCCTGGTGAGTTTTATGATGCAGCCCTTCATGTCATTGACAGATAATTTTGCATAATCTGCTGCCTCTTCTCTCTTAAAATGCAAGGTTCTGCTTCTGCTGGGGAGAAATTTGCCATTGTCTGCCATTCTGCCACATCTAGTATGCAGTCCACTGAACACAGCCATGGATAATTAACCTGGCTGTTAAATATATAACGCTTAGTTAACATGTTGATTTTCATTGGCTGTAAACTGGGCTGTCGCTCAGGATACGGCAGCATTAATGTGGATCCATCACGCTAATCACAGCCCCGGCAAATTTATGAATAAATTCTAATTACTGAGCCACAGATTCTGCACAACGCAATACTGTTACCATGGAGGCTCAAACACGGCCAGGCAAATGTTAGCAAACATATGTCAAAGGATGATAAATTATGTTCATACTTTACCTGTAGGTAAATTCTCTTTTCACTTTCCCCCTCCAGTGAGGTCAAAACTTGTGGATCTTGTGGTCTCAAGTCTTCTCTTCATGCATCGAGTCAAGTCTCAAGCAATTCAAATTGTGACTTGAGTTTGACTCGAGTCCAAGTTATGTGACTCGAGTCCAGACCTCTGCCGCCACACCTCAAACTGTAAGGAAGCTTCTCTGTGCTTGTTCTCATGATAAGTTTGTTCTCTCCAAGACGACTTGAGAAGATCGTTTGCCATTCTTGGATTTTATATTCTGTTATCTCTCTCCTTACAATACAGATAGTCATGGAGTTCTCGACAAAATCATATCTAACAATAAAAATATTCTCAGATTTGGGTCCGAGGGACAAAATCACATCAAATGGGGGTCCGTGGCCCTAATGTGGACTAAATTAGGGGTCCTTGATATGAAAAAGGTTGAGAATCACTGCCTTAGACCACTGAGCCACACTGCAAAAAAGGAAAGCTGTCAAGTGATTTTAACTTGTTTCCAGACCTATCAAGCTTATATTTTGTGATGATTTTAGTCAAATTATCTCACTGCACTGGCAGATAATCTTTCTGGTTTCAATAAATGCCAAAAGATTCATGCCAAAAAAAAAAGACTTGAAAATGCCAGAATTCATCATAAAACAACGAAGAAAATCTTGAAACCAGAAACTTCCTCCAAGACAATTTCACTTTTACCAAGTAAATGTCCTGAAACAAGTTACATTCTCCTGGATAAAGCAGTGAAATTTGTTGAAACCACTAAAGTTATCTGCCCAGTGCAGTGAGACGATTTCACAAAAAAATACAAGATACAAGATACAGTAACTTAACAAGTCTGTCAGTCCTGGGCCGGATTCAAACTCAGGATGTCCAAGGAGACTGTCAAGCTCTACCGAAAGAACAACCAGTGATGAACAAATCCTGACTGAGGCTTTAACACATGGGGTTAATAGCTGTGAGATTGTTATGTCTGCTGTATGAGCCTGTTAGCACCGTGTGTTAATCAGCGGACCCCATGGATCAGATCGATCAATACAATTCTGCTGAGGTTGTCAATAAGCAGTTCTGTAGCCTCCATTGGGAGACAGACAGGACGAGGGTGATCACTCTTTCTGACACACACACACACACAGTAACAAGACATTCTCCTTGTCTTTATCTCCTTGAACACACACACACACTGACTGACTGACTTTCCCTATCATATTGATTCTTCTAATTTCCCCTACTTTACGATTTATGCATTTTGTTGTTTTTGTACCCTTCTCTCTCTCTCTCTCTCTCTCTCTCTCTCTCTCTCTCTCTCTCTCTCTCTCTCTCTCTCTCACACACACACACACACACACACACACACACACACACACACACACACACACACACATCATGATTCTTCTAACTTCCTTCTTCTTAATTGTGATTTATGCATTTTGTTGTTTTTGTACCCTTCTCCTCCGTATTGAGTTTTAATATATTTGGTTTATGTTGCCCAGTTCACTTCTATCCTTGTTTGTCATCTTCATGTTTTATGTTCTTTTATCCTTTTTCTGATGAGATGTTTCCATACACTCCACAGGGTTTCTTTGATTCGCCTGCACAGTTGGTCCTCTCTTTGAAAGTTTTTTTTTTTTCATTTGTATGTATCTGCAGTTAAACTAAACCTAACTTATCTCTCTTCCTCTACTTTATCCCTTTGTTTCTTTCTCTCCCATGTTCTCTATTTTATCATCTCACATTCTTACATTCGTCTTCTCTTCCCTCTTTTTTTCTCTCAGCCTTCTCTCACTTCTTTCAAACATCTATCTAGCTCTCTCTCTTTCATACACCCTTCCTCCTCTCTAGTTACCACTTCTATATTTCACTACTTCTGTCACCTCCTTCTCTCGGTCCCTGTCTCTTTTTAAGCTTTTTGAAATCAGTTGTCACAGCAGCAACGCACATTTGAGATTTGATTTTGAACTAAAAAATACACCTGTGAGAGAGTGTGCGAGTACGTGTGTGTACAGTATTTGTGTATGTGTGTATGTGTCTGTACAGTATTTGTCTGTGTGTGTGTATGCCTGTGTGTGTATATGGTATGTCTTGTGCTTGTATGTACGTGTGTGCGCATGTGTGTGTAAGTGTTCCACTTCATTCAACACCAACAGTTCTCTGTCATTTTAGCTTTAGTGTGATATTGATGTATTGATCAAGTGAAGGGCATGCTGTGTGATTTTGCCAAGTTGCTCACCATGGTTTAACATTTCATGGCAAAAGCTGGTAATTGAGGCCAATGTGTCAAGGGCACAGGTTTTTAAAAGGTTTATTTATCCAGGCAAGGGTTTGCTGAACATGCATCTGCTTTTTCTGCAACATACTGCTTCACATTCTACGGAAGCACAATGCATTCACTTGAGGAAAAAAAATTGCCCTGTTTTTCTGAATTAATGAGATAATTATCTAATTCTGAGAAAGGTTTTCATGGAAAAAAAAATAATAATTCTGCTCTGTTTTTCTGAATTAATGAGATATCTCAAAATCCCAAGAGAAGCTCTCATTCCTACTTGAGAGCTCGATTTCATGGAAGCAAACATGTGTATTGACCCCGTACTTGAGATCATATAGCACTGTTGGAGGGTCAGGCTGATTAGCAGCAGCAACCGTAGGCTACTCCATGCAGGTGAGAGCTTCTTGCAGGATTTTGAGGTATCTCGTTAATTCAGAAAAACAGGGCAATTTTTTTTTTTCTCAAGTGAATGCATTACGCTTCTGTAGAATGTGAAGCAGTATGTTGCAGAAAAAGCAGATGCATGTTCAGCAAACCCTTGCCTGGATAAATAAACCTTTTGCCATGAAATGTTAAACCATGGTGAGCAACTGGGCAAAATCACACAGCATGCCCTTCACTTGATCAATACACCGTATTCCGTAACATTCATATAGTTACACATTCTGGGAGCTGACCAGTACAACCTCAGTCTTCCACTACTGGCCGCTGAGCAGCTCCACTGAAGCAATTTGGGGGTTAACTGGGGAAAACCCTCCGTGTTCAGTGTAGATTTTAGGGAAAGACTGAGGGGAGAACAGTGATGAAGCTGTCCACCCTTCCCATGTTAAATTTTAACAAATTGCTCAGAGTCTCTCACAGTAAAGACGACCAAAGCAGTGGTATGACAGAAAAAGACAAAATAGAACCACAAAAGAATGCAACAGAATAGATAAGATAAAACAAGACCGGATAGGACAGAGCAGAACAGAGTAGAACAGGACAGGACGGGATGCTTGGGAGGTTGAATGAGATTACAACCAGCTAAAAAAGATGAAATAAGAGGAAACAAGCACAGATCCTGTACAGACCCACGGTTAATCAGTTGGATCCTGCACTTGCTGGTAAAAAGTTGAAATGTGTAAAGCTGTGATACAAAAAGAAAAGTTTTTTTATATGGACTGGAAGACAATTAAAAATGGCCAATGCATATTGACCTAACAGCAACAAAAGAGAGAGGGAGGGAGAAAGGGAGAGAAAGACAGGAGGAGGGAAAAAGAGAAAATAGAGAGGAGAGAGAGGAGGGAGAGAGAGATTGAAAAAATAAACATGTCATCAGTGTGTTTTTGTGTGTTTGTAAGCTTAAGGTCTTGATATTGTATTTGGAAGCAGATATGCTAACAAACTTACTGTCAGAGGCTTATAGATCGTCTGCCTGTCCAAACAAGTTCAGATTCTGTTCGGCCCACAGCGCATTTGTGGTTTTGCTACAGCTAGCTCACCAAAAACACTTTCAAAACACATTGTAAAAGTGCAAATATCAGCCAATAATCCATGTCAGACAGGGTTTCAAATTGTGAGAAAAGTTTTACTTGAGTAGAAGTAAAATTATTGATGTAAAAATCTGTTTGAGTGAAAGTAAAAAGTAGCTCATTGAAAATGTTCACAGAGTAAAACTAAATTTTTGGAAGAGAGAAGTTGTTAGCTGTCATCTTTCCATGCAATTCTAAAAGGACGAGAGGACAGAGTTCAAAAAAGATACTTTTAATTGGAAAATTAGAAATCACAAAATAAAGTGCACAAAGTAAAGCTAGATTACTCATCTCACTGTGAATGGCTCCACAATTGGCCAATTTACGATTGTCCAGTTGCTGATGCTCATGGAGAGCTACAGAATCTATAATAATAATAATACATTAGTCTTGTATAGCGCTTTTCTAGGTACTCAAAGATGCTATCCTCTGTAATGGATGTGATTTAAAATGCAGTGAAGTGCAGTCCTTCAGTAAAGATGTACTTAAATAAAAGTACAATTACACAGAATAGCTCCTCAATCACAGCAGTGGGAGTAAATGTAATTAGTGACTTCCATCCTTGTACAGCGGGAGCATTGTTGCTTGAGGAGCACGAGCTCCAGAGTTTGTCCCTGTTCTCTGCTGGATGCTACAGGAGCATTTGTAGTTTTTGATACACAAAGAGGATTATTGGAAATAATTAACAGCTACGGTAAGAAGATTGATATTTAAAATTAAATTTTCACAATAATTGAACTTGTTTGAGTTAAGAGAGAATGTCAAGGTAAATCATTTTGGTTTAGAACAGTAATAATCCCGCTATTATTATTCTCATTTTTACTACTGGTATTATTATTATTAATAATATTTTCAATTTTAGATATTTAATTTGTGTGTGTGTGTGTGTGTGTGTAACAAACCTTGGCCAGTGAAGCGTGTAGACCTAGACCTGAATCTCTCACACACACACACACACGCACACACATACACACACACACTCCCAGAAACAGCTGTCAGTTTAGCGAAGACTTCTAGACGCTGTTGTTTTTCAGTATTTTCTCACTCTGTCTTGCTCTGCAGGGATCAGCTAAGGTCCTGTCTGTTTACATGACTACCTGTCTGTCTCTCTGTCTGTCTGTCTGTCTGTCTGTCTGTCTGTCTCTTAGTTTGTCTGTATGTGTAATTGCCCATCTCTCTGTTTGTCTCTTTGTTGATGTCTGTCTTTCTGTCTGTCTGTGTGCATCTCTTTAAAGGTATAGCATAATAGCATAATAAGACTAGTAAATATTAGAAGAGGTTCCTGAATGGTAGTGAGTGAAACAAGCACACGCTGCAAAGATCACAGGAGCGGGCCGAGGCTGTGTGATTTTGTTGTTGTTGAAGGCGCTCCTGATGGTAATAACATCAAAAGTTCACTTGCTAGTGTAGCTAGAACGTAGCTAGCTCTTCATCACTGAAAAGCCGTTGCACGTTTTTTCACTGCTCTCCATTTGAGGAGCCAATATTGATCTGTCATGCACAAGTTTCCGTTTCTTAGTTTTAGGCGGAAGAGCTGTAGACGCAGAGATAGAAGTACCTAACATTATCTTTTTAGATTCCATCCACAGGTCCATCTCCAACTCAGCTCCAGCCTCTCCCACCACAGGCGTCCGGCCCCATGCTTACTGACATGCCCACCCGCAGGCGACGCCTCCGGTGTTTACAAAACGAGCGCAGAACTGGGGCGATGCGGTATCGATGAGGGTTAGGGCTGGGTATTGGTACCGAGACCGAAATAACCCAGTACCAAGTAGTATCGAAACCTCTCCAGTCAAACGATACCTGCATTTGATACTTTTCGTACACAGATCTAGAAAAAAAATGACTATTTGTATGGTTTTGGTCGCAGCCAATCACCGCAAGTGTTCTTCGATTTAATGCAACATGTGATATTGGTATCGGTATCACTTTACTGGTATTGGTACTGGTATCGTAATTTTTTAAATGATACCCAGCCCTAATGAGTGCGCAATGACATCACTCACAGATTGTAGCTTTATGGCAATACTCTGACTATTGAAATTGTCATGAAAAACAGCTACACCTTAAGCGTAGCCAGGTTAACACACCTAGATTACTAGACTGAATCAATCTTTCGATTCATTTGGCTTGTAAACGTCTTAGATTTATAAACAGGGTTATTAGAGAAATAAAAATGTATTGAATGATTTTCTAATCGAACTATTGCTTTAAGCTAATTACTCCCAGTAATCAGGGCAGGGCTGTAACTAACGATTATTTTCATTGTCGATTAATCTGTTGATTATTTTCTCGGTTAATCGATTAGTTGTTTGGTCTATAAAATGTCAGAAAATGGTGAAAAATGTCTGTGTTAGTGTTTCCCAAAGCCCAAGATGACGTCCTCAAATGTCTTGTTTTGTCCACAACCCAAAGATATTCAGTTTACTGTCATAGAGGAGTAAAGAAACCAGAAAATATTCACATTTAAGAAGCTGGAATTTTGACTTATTTTTCTTCTTTCTTTCTACCTGTAAAACTGCTTCTCTGTCTGTCTGCCTGTATAATGTGAACCACTGCCTGCCTGCCTGCCTGTCCATTTGGCTGTCTGTGTGTCTGTGCATTTATCTTCCACTATGCGTTATGCCTGTCTGTTCATTGGACTCTCAATCTATTACTCTGGCTTTATTTATTGTCCTGTCTGCCCAATTATCTGACCATTTTTCTGTCTGTCTGTCTGTCTCCCAGCCTGTCTGTCTGTCTGTCTGTCTGTCGGTCATTGTATCTCACTATGTTCTGTGCTTTTATGCTTTGCTCTGCAGTTCCACTCCTCCTCTCTACAGTACAGTGAGTTAATGACATGCATTTAGGAACAGAGTAGATGTGGTTGTAGGCCGGCCATCCATCATGAACCTATTACATATTCAAGGCTTCAGCTTGGCCTGTGTAGTCTCTCTTGTCAGTGTCTCTCTCTCCTCTTGTCTCCCCTACCTGCCTGCCTGCCTGTCTGTCTGGCTGGTCTGTCTCTCGTCAATCGGCAATGTTTTCTGTCCTCGATCCTTCTCCCTCTCTTTATTTTTATGCCCCCGTCTCTCCTTCTCCCATCTATGTCTTATCTCTCTCTTTTGTCTGGTTGTCCCACTTTTGTAATCGGTGTCTCTCTCTCTCTCATCTAAATATTATTCATTCCCTCCACTCTCTCTCTCTCTCTCTCTCTCTCTCTCTCTCTCTCTCTCTCTCTCTCTCTCTCTCTCTCTCTTCTCTCTCTCTCTCTCTCTCTTCCAAGCTTCTTTTCATAAGTTACTTGTAGCTGCAATGCCAACCAACTTGAAACCACAGGGAGAAAAAATGCAAAACTGAAACATGAAACGATAGTCAGTTCTCCAGATTGGACTAAATTCTCTCTCTCTCTCTCTCTCTCTCTCTCTCTCTCTCTCTCTCTCTCTCTCTCTCTCTCTCTCTCTCTCTCTCTCTCTCTCGCTCTCTCTATTTCATCCACAGCTTGTCTGTCTCCCCTTCACTTTCAGTTACAGCGACATGCGACATGACTGCTAAACAAAAACAATATTGCCAAAGCAAATATTTAACATACTTGCTATAGGTAATCATAAAGATATATTTTAAAGATTGCAATTTTATGTAATTGAGAATTTGATGCTGTTTATTAAATGATTTGTAATTGTGGAAAACATTCAAAAGCCAATAAAAGGTAAAAAACACACACAAAAAAAAAAAAAACACACTGTAGTAAAACTTAGTTGTGTGTGTGTGTGTGTGTGTGTGTGTGTGTGTGTGTGTGTGTGTGTGTGTGTTAAAGAGAGAGAGAACAACAACTGTGTCTCAATGCATCTCTGAAACCCTTTCTGTGTCATTACAGTAAATACAGAGAGAGAGGAGAAGGGGGAACAGAAAAAAGACTGATGATGATGAGAGAGAGAGAGAGAGAGAGAGAGAGAGAGAGAGAGAGAGAGAGAGAGAGAGAGAGAGAAGAGAGAGAGAGAGAGAGAGAGAGAGAGAGAGAGAGAGAGAGAGCCACTATGGCCTTTAGCCATTATGTCCAACTGATGTGTGTGCTGACTTTACAAAACAGATATAATTATCAGGAATTATCATTTATTACACCGGGAGCAGTGGATATAAGTGTGAGGGAGAGACAGAGAGGTATATAAAAACAGAGAGAGAGCTAAAAGGAGATGAAGAGATGTGAGAGAGCCATGTCCAATTAGAGCAATACTGTCTATGAGGCTGTTCTCTGCTGTAATTATGGACTGATTACTGTCAAAGTCACAAAATCCCTGTAATCAGAGTAAAGAAGGCATTCAAGGATACAACAGTCACCCATACATTAGTACTGCCTGGAGTTTTCTTCATGCTAGTTTACCTTTTACCCTCTGCAGCATTGAACCTACATCAGAATAATAAAAACAAGAGAAAGACAAAATGTCTAACTAGCCTTCAGGGTATCACTAGGTCAGCATATCTACTAAGTGAATTTCTCATAAAACACAATTACAGTGCTTGGCTGAAGCTACACATTGTATGACCTTATTCATTTTCTTTCCCTTTCCATCTCTTCCTCCCTCCCTCGTGCTTTCTTTCTCTGTCTCCTCTCTTTTTTCTAACTCCTCTCTCCCCCCCCCCCCCCCCCCCCTCTCTGAGTGATGGGCGATCAGAAAGCATCAGGCCTTAATTAATCACAGGATCTATAATGAATTCTCAACTGTGTGTGTGCACGCTCACACACGTGTGTGTGTGTCTGCAAGTGTGTGTGCATATGTCAGTATGTCCTTGTTTTTGTGTGTGTGTGTATGTGTGTGTGTGTGTGTGTGTGTGTGTGTGTGTATCTTGTCAATAATAATCTTCATTCTTCAGGTAATGCACAGTTTGAATTCTTATTGGTCACTGTCAAAAGCGAGAGTCATTGATTTAACCCAAGTGTGGAGGCTTAAATTTTGCCATGGTAATGCTTTGACTGTTTATTAATTTATTTATTCATTTGGACTCTTTGGACTCGTGGACTCTTTCTAGTCCGTTCCACAGAGGGAGCAAATATTTCCATGCATCTTGCTCAGTTTGTTGCTGAAAAGGTGGTTGGACGACAGGGAAGAGGAGATTAGGAAAGAAGGAGAGGTGAGGAATGGAAGAAAGAGAGATAAAAGGCAACGGCAGAGGAGGAGGATGAGAGAGGGAGATGAAGGGTGGAGAGAGAGAGAGAGAAAGAGAGAGAGAGATCTCGTGTTTTGTCCTCTGTGAATGACAACCTCTCGAAAGTCCAATTCTACTCTTCATTTAAGTCTTCTTTAGTGACCATCATTTGAGAAGAAGACTTGAATGATGCTCAACCAACCTGCAGCCCGGTCCACCAGAAGAACCTGTAATCCCAACTATAATTATAGTTCAAACCGTTTTCCACATATTTTACTGTAGAAAATCCATTCATCCAGCCATTTTCATTAATTACCATATTTTTACCCTCCCAGTTCTAAGATGTTTTAGGACTGGGAGGGTAAACAACGTGATACAGACTCATCACAACTTTGTTGTTTGTTTAACTTTTTTTTTTTTGCCAATCCCTGCACTTTCATTGCAAATAAGAACAGAAAATTGCTGTGCCATTTTTCATGAAAGCTGCAGAAAAAAAAAAAAAAAAGTTTGTTTGTTGGCAAAAATCAGAGACAAAATCTGTTCCCCTGCGGCTTTGGTGTGAGTCTGTGAGTGTATATCTCAGGAGAGATTTTGCTTTTGATATCAAATAGTCACATTGCAGGTAGAGCCATTCTGGCATTGTCCTGAATGTGTGTGTGTGTGTGTGTGTGTGTGTGTGTTAGAGAGAGAGATAGAGAGTTTGTGCTCAAGTTTGTATTAGATTTCATTCATATCAGAAAACCACACACACACGACACAACACGCACAGTGTAGATAGGCACAAAGGCCCCTTTACACCTGACATTAACATGCATGCAGATTGTGATTGGATAGCGCAAAAATGACGCATAAAATCCAGGTGTAAATTCACTCAAGACACATTGAAGATCTGATCATCCAACCCACATCCGGAGGTCAGAGATGCATTTGACCACATTAACAAAGTAGTGTAAATGCAAAGCGTTTTCAGTCCACATGTAGAAGCTACATTAACAGAAATAAACTTCTTCTTCTTATAACTGAAGTAAACTGAGTAAACTAGTAGCCTTCTCCTCCGCTGTCGTGCACAATATGCATATTGTCTAAGACGATCTCTTCCTCTGTTTTGAAAAATAAGAAAAAGTGCATACAAAAATGCCAGTTTCTCAGCACTTGTCATCTTCATGAGGGGAAGTGATGTGTGTGACGACTTGCGTTTCGCGAGGGAAAGTGAAATGCGATCCCAGTGTCGATGCATGAGACACATTTTAAATGCAATCCAGCTAAAAGATATTTGGACACAATCCAGATATGAGACACAGGTTAATGCAGGTGTAAAGGGGGCCATTTTGGACCTTTGAGGGAGACTATAATTGGACTATAATTGTATTACTTTTATTAGAAAACACACAGATAAATGCAAATTATTACCGCCTGAATACAAACTCAGTACTACAATGTGTGTTCTGTGCATAACCTCAGATTATATCAGTTTAGGCATTAAAATCCCAGAGGGTAGATGTATAAAGACTGTGAATTGACATGGCTCTGATCCGCATCTCAACACAGGGATGAATAGTGAGTGGAGAAAGATTGAAATCTGATTTTTTTTTCAGACTTTGCCCATGGGTGGCTTTGGGCAATTAAATTCACGTCTTTCTTTGGTCTATTTACACCTGTGTGTAACAGAATTTAGATGCGTTCTTTATCTCTGTGGGATTTTAATGTGTAATTGAGGTCCAAGAGTTAAAAGTGGCACCAGGTGAACATGCCATGACCACATTTGTCTGTTTGTCTCCATAATTAAGTCTCTGTCACATCTAAATCTCTGTCTGTATGTCTCTATCCCGTTCTGTCTGTCTGTCATCCAAATTTCCTAATCTCACCTCTCTGTCTGTCTCCCTGTGTCATCAAAACTTTATCTATCTGAACAGGTGTCCGCCTGTCTCCCTCCTGTCTGCTTCTCTGTCTGCCTTCCCCACACCAACCTGTCTGTCTCCCATCTACTTTTCTGTCTGTCTGTCTCCACACAAATCAGTCTTTCAAACCTTCAGACTGGCATCCTAACTCTGTTTTTCTACCTGTCTCTGTCTCGATATGTTTTAATTGATTTTCTTTATTCTCATCTATGTCTTGTCCTATTTATTTAAAACTTTGAACTTGTTTGTAACTCGACATCATTGTAAATGAGGGCAACTTCAATGGTTATTCGAGTTTAAATAAAGGTTTGAAATGAAATGAAATATTACAGTAGTCTGTCATCTTAACTCTCTGTCTGTCTGTCTGTCTGTCATCTTAACTGTCTGTCTGTCTGTCTGTCTGTCTGTCTGTTTGTCTGTCTGTTTGTCATCTTAACTACCTCTCTGTCTGTCTGTCTGTCTGTCTGTCTGTCATCTTAACTACCTCTCTGTCTCTCTGTTTGTCATCTTAACTACCTCTCTGTCTGTCTGTCTGTCTGTCTGTCTGTCTGTCTGTCATTTTAACTACCTCTCTGTCTGTCTGTCTGTCTGTCTGTCTGTTTGTCATCTTAACTACCTCTCTGTCTGTCTGTCTGTCTGTCTGTCTGTCTGTCTGTCATCTTAACTACCTCTCTGTCTCTCTGTCTGTCACCTTAACTGTGTCTGTCTGTCTGTCTGTCTGTCATCTTAACTGTCTGTCTGTCTGTCATCTTAACTGTCTGTCTGTCATCTTAACTGTCTGTCTGTCTGTCTGTCTGTCATCTTAACTGTCTGTCTGTCTGTCTGTCTGTCTACATATCATCTATCTGTCTGTCCTTTGTATTTTAAGCATTTAGCTGTTTACAAGGAGTGCAACGGTAGAATAAGCGGAAAATTCCTAGATCATCAAAAGTCAAGAGGTCAAAGGTCAGGAGGTCAAAGGCCACGCCCCGACAATAGACACAACAAATAATCCTGAGATGCGGAATGATCACGTATGATAGATGCTTGGAAAACAAATGAGACCTGAGGAGAAAAAATAGGTAGCCCTTTAAATTACAGGCCAGAAAAAGCTACTGATAACTAGTTATTATATCTATTTTACTTGGATAATACTTTGTTATTTCCAGTCATTACTATGTAATTAATGGCCTGTAATCTTTTATTTTTGTTATCCTGGTCTATTTGTGTCAATCTGTCTTCCCAGCTGCAGTAGCTCTAATACTGTCTATGTCTCTATACCTTTCTGCAATCCTCCAAGCTTTATTGCATTTTTCAAATAAGTACAATGCACACAGAATATGGTCAAATGTATGGCATGGTACAAACAAAGAGAAAAAAAAAACCCACGATTCTCCAGTCTCTTCTACCGGAGCAACAGATAACAGAATCACTGATTTGGGGTTTTTTAGGAAGATACACAACCCAAGGTACTACCAGAGTTCAGCATCACTTTAAGGGCCTGTGATGAGATTAACACATCTTTCCCACTTAGCATGATACTCTTCCACATGGTTCATGTCTCTGTACATTTCTTTCTCTCTGTCTCCCTGTCCATCCATTTGGACACCCTGTCCTGTCTGTCTCCATATCTTAACATACCTGTCTGTCATCATGTCTGTCTTCCTCTCTTCCAGAGTTTGGGTCTGTCTCTCTTCGTCTCAGTCATTCTGCCAGCTTGTCAATTCTGGCTGTAATGAGTTTCATCCAGGAGGAATAGACAGGTAGCTTTATCTAATCCATGTCTGTCTTTCCATGTGATAAACTGTCTCTCTCTCTACCGAACTACCTGTCTGTCCCCCTCCCTGTCTTCTCTATGCATTGTTAATTCTGGCTGTGTTGTGTTCTCTATTTTCTTCCAGGAGATTGTCACTTTTCCTTGACATATGTTTACCCATCACACCTATCCTGACCTGTCTGTCTATCATCCCACTTCTCTATTTGGCCCTGTCTGTCTCCCTCCCTGTCTCTCTGTCTCCCTCCCTGTCTCTCTGTCTTTCTACCTGTCTCTCTGTCTTTATATGTGTCCCAGTCATTCATCCAGTTTGTTAATTCTGGCTGTAATGAGTTTCATCCAGGAGGAATAAGCAGGTAGCTTTATCTAATTGATGTCTGTCTGTCTTTCCATATGATAGCCTATCTCTGTACCTAACTACCTCTCTCTCTCTCTCTCTCTGTCTCTCTCTCTCTCTCTCTCTCTCTCTCTCTCTCTCTCTCTCTCTCTCTCTCTCTCTCTCTGTCATTTTCTTCCAGGAGGAATAAGCAGGTAGTTTCATCTAATCCATGATTTACTTTTCTGACTGTCTGTCTGTCTGTCTGTCTGTCTGTCTGTCTCTCTCTCTCTCTCTCTCTCTCTGTGTGTGTCTCACTTCATTCACCCAGTCTGTTAATTCTGTCTGTAATGTGTTCTGTATTCTCATCCAGGAGGAATAAGCAGGTAGCTTCATCTAATCCATGATTTCCCTGGTGACTCCCTGCATGCCGTTCATTTTGAAATGACTTCATCCCACAATCAAACCGCTTCTCTCTCCACACTGCCTCTAATAAGCCAAGTCCTAAATAAGAGCTGGCTTCCTCTAAATGAGCTAAAATAAAACACAAACACAGATGGGGAGATATCACAACTCATTATGCCAGCCAGGTTTGGGTGTGTGTATGTGGATGTGCGTGTGTGTTCCCAAGTTAGTCCATCAGTGTGCGTGTACAGTGTGTGTGAGAGAGAGAGACAGACAGAGTGTGTGTGTATTAGCGCACTACATCCATTATAATCTCTCATTGAAAATCTCAGCAGGCTCTATTCCCTTAATCCCCCCTTGATAAGGCTAAAATAACACCATTATCCTGGGAGTTACAAGAACTTTTACCTCCAATGGAAAGCCAGTCGAAATAATTTTATCAACTCCACAAAGGGCAATGGAAACTACATTTTAAGTACATTTTAGGATCTCAACGAGACAAAAAAAAAAACGATTCTTCAACTTGGACAACACAGCTGAACTATCTTTAGTATCTTTAGGGGGTCACAGTATAATTGTTTTGGATATGGTTATTTCGAGGAGAAGTAAGAAAGGTGAGTGAGGAGACCACTTAGAAAAGGTGCTTACACCTATATAGAGAGATAATGGCTGCCCCCAGATATCCCACCAACTGGACTGAAAAGCCACCAGATGGATGTCAACCCACTAACAGGAATGAGGTGCAAAATATGGTAAGACATGTGAGGGCTTCATCAGCTCCAGGGCCTAATGGGAGTCCCCTACCAACTTATATGCAGTTGCATGCTGGCAGACCATCTGCATCATGGCTGTTCCTAACATGTACCACAGATCACAGGTGTGCCAAAACAAACATCAGATCAGAATGTGAGTTTTGATTTTGACGGGCTACTTGGGGAGCAGGTTGGGACAAACTGCAATCACAGCTGAAGGCACGATGCTTTTGAAGCAGAGCGGGTGCTGGGAGCGGCTGTCAAGGTTAGACAGTGAAGGGAAAGCACAGGTAATGTCTGTAGTCAGCAATCTGCATAATCAGACACACTGCAAAAACCGACTTGTTAAGTTATTTTATCTTGTTTCCAGACTTATCAAGCTTATTTTTAGGATTTTTTTTGGTGAAGTAATCTTACTGCACTGGCTGATAATTTTACCGGTTTCAACAAATTTGACTGTTTTTTTCAAGATAATGTAACTTGTTTCAGCACATTTACTTGGTAAAATTAAAATTGTCTCGGAGAACATTTTTGGTTTCAAGATTTTCTTTGTTGTTACCTCCGCCAAGGAGGTTATGTTTTCGGTGCTGTTTGTTTGTTTGTTTGTCTGTTAGCAGGATTACGGAAAAACTACTGGCCCGATTTTCATGAAACTTCGTGGAAGAGTGTAGCATGGGCCAAGGAAGAACCCATTAAATTTTGGAGCGGATCCGGATCCGACTCACGAACAAGCAATAATAGCACAAACCTTGGCGGAGGTCTGTGCTCTCCGAGTGCCCTTCTAGTTTTATGATGATTTCTTGAAATAAGTCATTTTGGCATGTGTCAAGTGAAATTCATTGAAACCAGCAAGATTATCTGCCAGTGCGGTGAGATAATTTGACTGAAATTATCACAAAATAAGCTTGATATCTCTGGAAACAGGTTAAAAATCACTTGACAGCTTTCCATTTTTTGCAGTGCACCCACTTTTTGTGAGAGAGCCCAGGCTATTGAGATAAGGATAATTAGGGTGCTACAAGAAACTAGGGCAACACAGGCAGACAGGGAAGTTGGGGATGTTGCCACAAAACAAAATCCCATACTTGAGATGTTTAAATAGGTAGGTAGATTGTTTGTCTTGCTAAAATCTCCTCTTGTCTACCTTACGCTTTTCGCTATGCTTGTCCTATATCTTTCTGTTCACCACTGATTTTGTTTAGTTCGACCGAGCTAGGCTCATTCTCTGTAAAGTCCTCTAAGACATGCTTGTGATAAAGAGCTATATAAATAAACAAACTTGAACTTAAATATGGAGGCTTGTCTAAATTGCAACTGCTCCTATGAGCTCAGTTGAGATTCTGAAGTGTTGCCCTCAGGTTGAAAAATGTAAATAGAGTTTTTGACCTTAGCAAGCATAGCAGTCATTAAACGGACAATATTGGTGACTTTATATAGGAGATATTCATGAGTTTGATTTGAATGAAATAGCCCAAATTCCTCTGCTTTCAGTGTGTGTGTATGTGTGTCACTTTGTGTCCAATTCCCTTGTCAGTCTTGATATTTAAGCCCTGCTTACATTCATATCACAACATGCTGGTGATAAGAGTTTACTCCTCGCACACATAACAGTTAATTAACAAACACTTTATTAAATATGTGAAATCAAAACTTGGTGTGGTTTGACATTTACATTTGGCATTTGAAGGCTCATTTAGCATAGACCTACATGGGAACTTGAACAAATGTCACCGTTTTCAATAGGCTGTATAAATATAGGCTATATCCATGACTTTACTGCACTTTGCTCAGCGAGTACCAATTAAAATGCCCATCATATGTTGTGCCGTCGGTTGTAATAATCGTGTCAGGATGGAGGGGGTGAAATTTAATTGTTTGCTTACTGATAAAGAGAGATGTGACATAGTAGAAACAATTTATAGAAAAGATGTTATCTTTCCTGCTCGGTTATCAGGAACAATTTTTTATCTCAAAGATGAAGTACTTTTGGAGAGTTCACCCACCCTGAGGTGAAATACTGAAATGCTTCGGTACTTTTTTGTCTTTCTTAAAGATCCCATATTCTACACTTTCCAGTGTTTTATTTTATGTCTTGAGGTCCATTCAAAGCTGTGTGTGTGGTGTCATGTACCAAAGACACTCTCAATCCATTTTGACACGTTCATTTTCCAGCATCTCTCTGAGCCTTACCAAGAACAGGCTGTTTCTGAACAGGCTGTGTCTTTAAGGCTCATTAATATTAACGACCCTCTGTTCTGATTGGCTAACCGTTTCAAGAGTGAAACGTGAGACACCGTGGCCCGGCAGCTACAGGTAGGGAAAACTCTCCGGTAATAAACAATGACAACCGCTCAACCGCTTTGAAAAAAACACTTTGTTAGTCTATTATTTCTTACAAAAATGATAATGAGCGAACCTTTGTGACGCCACAAAGTTACAGAAGTCCAAACGGCTCGTTTAGAGGCTCGCTTTTCTAATATGGATTGTGTGGATTTAGTTGGCGACCGTGCGTTTTGATACTTTCACCATGTTTAGATAGACCATCCAACTCCTTTATCATCAAAGAGGCAAGGGGAATCTTGTTTTCCACAATATGGGACATTTAAGGGTTTCAGGAAATATGAATTAAACATAGCAGGTCATGAAACGACAGATCGATTATTTAGTGGTGTCAGTGATGGTGGTGGCAGAGAGGAAGGGTCACATCCTCCAGGGATTTTACAAATATCTTTATTTTTCTTCCCAAGTCAGGTGAGACATTTGCTTGTTTATGTCACTTGTTGTACAGTCTGGGGTTATAATGAAACACTGTTCACAAGTCAATATAGTGGCGTTAACAAAACACTGACGCCACTGCAAATCACCTTGGGCTGTTGCATTTTCTATAGTGATCCAGTTCAAAGAGCTGCTGGGCGTTCCCTCTGCCCTTTGGTCGAGTGAGCTTCACTCTACCCTGGAGGAAGAGAGAGAGAGAGAGAGAGAGAGAGCGAGAGAGAGAGCGTGGCTCTATAGGGCCAAACCTGATACATTCCAAATCTTTTACACAAAACACGGTTCTGCTAGCTCAGTCTAGTTGGAACTAAAACGTTCACCAGCAAAAAATAATTTGTATCAGCATAGATTGGCTGTTGCAGCCAAAAACACATATTGCTATGAACCTCAGTCGAGCGAGCTTCACTCTAGTTCTGATTGGCTGATTCTTGCAGTTTTGTGTTGTTTTTTTACACCTAATAATGACAAAAAAAAACATTTTAATGAGAAATTGCATATTTTAGTTGGCAATCCCTTTAAAATTGTCAAATCAGACGTTGCTGTCATTGAACTGATCCCCTAAACTGTGGAATAATTAGCTTTTTTTTTTAACACTGGCGGTAGTATATTACAGTTTTTCTCAGTCGCTTTGGTACATTTCTCGAATCATCCTCGACATTTGCAAAACAGTAAGTGCATATCTCAAAACAATTCGTACAAATAGCAAAACACCATGGATTACCTGCAAAAGCCAGTCTCTTGCTCAAAATCCTTAGTTCATCTCTCAAAAGTAAATATGTGTGTCAATGAACATGTCAGTGCATCAGAATGACAAGTCCTTGTGTCATTGTGTACGGATAAGACAGTCAAATTGCTTAGTCATGTTGTCAATATAACAGTGTACTCTGGAGGGATGTTCTGATGTAAACTATGGCATATGTGCATGTGCATTCACTATTGCACATATATATTTGTACATATTTTTATTTCTTATTTCTTATTATATTTTTTATTATATTTTTAATTGTATTATTATTATTTTTATTTTATTTTATTATTTTTATGTTTATTGTATGCACCTCCATGCCAAAGCAAATTCCTTGTACTGTGAAAACTTACTTGGCAATAAACGTTATTCTGATTCTGATTCTGATTCTAAAGTTTTGAAGACAATTATTGTAAATTGTAAGTTACACCTTAGTGTATGTGGGAGACTGATTGCAAGAGACTGGACAAGATTCACATTTACGCTTTTACTGTTTGTACTGTAATTTGTTGACAGACCATGTCATTGCAATACATAAAAGAAAAAGACACAACTGTTTTACAGCACTGCATAGCACAAAGGAAAAAAATACAAAATTAGAAATGTAAACATAGGAAACACCCTTCGGCAGAACTGTACATGCAGCACTGTATGGGGAATTACAGTGCAGTCTTTCTATACCTAACGTTTCTGTCTTGTAACACTGTGTTGTGCTTTGTCTATATATACTTGCCAATTGATGGTTCAGGAGATGCACCTCTGAGCTATTTTAGAGAACTGGTTGATCATTGGTTGATCTAACGCTTCACACATTCCCCTTCATTAGTGAGAATCAAGTCAAGATTCACCTGAGAGCAATTCATCAATTCAGGACACATTTATTAAAAAAAGTCTAATAGAAATGTATAGAAAATATGCTTGACAGATTATGACAACTGGTTCAACCATTTTGCATGTAATGACTTATGCAATGAACTAATGCCTAGATGTTTTGGGGAGTAAGACTATTCAACAGAGAACCAGTATAATACATTTTGATCAACATGACATAAGCAATTGATAATGTAGGAAACAGCAGACAATTGTACATAATCATTTGCATGAATGTGCCAAAGCATTTGCAATTTGTTCAAAAGAATGAGAAATTGCTTTTATGATGTGCACAAGTGACTAGATGATGTGGAGGCTGAACAAGTACTTTTGAGAATTTCAATTCTGATCTGAGAAATGTACCAAAGTGACTGAGAAAAACTGTAAACCACTTGGCTCCCCATATCAAACACACAGCTCTCTGAAACTGCAGAATAGGCTTTATTTATTTTCCCAACCATAGCTGCTAATCAATCTGAATCACTATACAGTGAGAACCCGCACCATAGGCAACTCTAGACTGAGATTTTATTTTAAAGCTTTGATAGGCTATCTGACAAAAGTGTGTGTGAGAGTGTGTGTGTGTGTGTGTGTGTGAGTGACAGAGACAGAAAGAAATAAAGTGAGTGGATGACTGTGTCCTCTCCTGCCCTCTGTCTCTCACTCCACACGGTCGTTTCTGGAGGAATTTGTCATCTCTCCTTTTATAAAATATCTCTGATGTGCGTTGCCTCGCTCTCCTTTATTCAGCAGAATACAAACCAGCTCCCTCCTGAAAGAGATGTGCGGGGGCTCGACATGAGCACCGGCCTGCTGGACTGACAGCAAGTCAGGAACCAGCTGACGAGTCTTCACAAGAAATACAGCACTTGATTCTCTGAAATAGATTTGAGATGAAAGAGTAGAGCTGGTCTAACTCTAAGAAAGACTTGTGTATTTTACAGGGGATGTGCCAATGAGTTCTGACATTAAAGGTGCTGCATGTTGCATTTTTAAACATCAATATATCACTCTCAAATTAATTGATACCTCTGTATAATTACCGTAAACAAATGAGACCATGGTTGAGATGATTAGTAGCCTCTATGGCATGCCAGTAGTTTTGTTAGTGGTTGCGTTTCTCAAACTTAAGACCACATTTCCCATAAACTCTGTTGTTTTCTGTCACAGAGAGCATGTTGCCTCCTCTCCCTGCTGTTGCTCTGCATGCGTTTGGTCTCTCTTTTGCTTTACTGAAGAGGATAAACATGTTGGAAGTGATTATTCCATCATCCTTTTTACTCCTTCCACCATCTGCCATTGCAAGAAACAAAAAGAAAGTTTTTGCTCTATTTGCGCCCTCTGCTTGATTTTGTGACAACCATCTCTGGAAAGCAATCCATCAGATTCCCCATCAACATTCAGCCTGGTGGGACAAAATATATTTATACCAATGTGTCAAAAATAATGTGGGAATGATTTATTGATGTTAAAATGCTACAAGTAGCACCTTTAACGTTACGCACAGGGAAAGCTGGCTTGGTAATGCATCCAGATTGATGTTATGGGTCATTTTATTTTCATTTACTGTACATTTTAGACATTTTTCTGGCATTTTGAGTTACAGTGAGTTAGCAGGAGTAGGTAGGAGTTCAGTGTCTGGCTCAAAGGAACATCAACGAGACGCAGCTGTTGCAGAGACTGAACCTGTGACCTTTCGCTTGCAGAACATCCACTCTAACCATCTTGCCTCCCCCTCTCTTCTTTTTTTTCCGTCACTCATCACTCATCGGACCACTGCACTTGACTAACCTTTGTTCTAGTTGAAAGATATTGCTCTAAGGCATTACTTTCTTATCAGCGCAACATGTGACATCGCTCGCAATATTTTGCTCTGTCAAATAATTCGACACAGATAAACCGCAACTGATGCTCTGGAAAGAATTTCTGATGTTGTGTTTGTCTCAGCCACAGGACAACAGTGCATACAAACTGAGCACAGTTTGCGTGCTAAGTTCATAGTCTTTCTTATATTTTCACCTGCTACTCCTTTATGGTTGCCAAATGAATTGTCGGCCTCGCTGTGATACAGTCGCTCTAAATGTAGTCCTCTCTATGGACATTTTTCGCTTCAAAGTTTCTTCAAAATACATATATTTGTGATTCCTTTCTACTCTACTTCTATCAAAGTGAAGCTCCAGTCAATTCTCGCTCCGTGTGTCACATTTTGTTCGCCGATTTATTCATTCTTTTGTTCTTTCATCCGTTAGTTTATTCTTTCACAGCCTGTGGTGTTTTGCTGTGAAGTCAACAGTAGTGGTATCGAGGCGATCATGGGTGTGGGATGGAGACATCAGAGAAAATGGCTGGGATAGTTAAGGAAGAGAGTGGAGCTGGATCTGTTCAGATGAGAAGCCAGGGCAAACACAGAAACTAACATTTGTTTATTTGTGAATACAGTCAGCTTGTAACAGACTGACTACAAGGAAACTGATGACTGTATGTATGTTAAACCACGCTAAACCTTTGCTGTATGACGTCAACAAACTAGATTTGCAGACTGTTATCTAACATATTCTATGAAGTTGTAGCCCCAATTTACATAGAAACTATCTCACATTTTAGGTCTTTAGGAGCTTATGAATTGCTAATGCACTTGTGGTAATGTACTGTATATGACAGTATAAAATTCAAATAACAGATAAATGTAGTTTGCGAATGAGATAGTTTAACATTTTGTGAAAAGGGGAATGAAGGGGAATTTATCCCATAGCTTTTCCACTATATGGAAGCTATTATGTTAAATATTAATACTGATTTTCTTATCTCACATGAAAAAGTTTTTTCTTAGTTGCTGGAAAATGGAGAGGGAAACTCTTGCTAAATATAGTTTCATGTTGCATTTTGTTTTCACCTGCGTCTGTGTGTCCGTCCGTCCGTCTGTTAGCAGGATATGAAAGTTGGGTACAGATTTGCACAAAACTTGTTATGAAGGTTGGTTATGGGCCAAGGAAGAACTGATTCACTTTTCATGTCGTTTGGCCAAAAGGGGGCGTGGTTGTGGGCGTGGCCTATCACCAAATGGTGCATAACGTCCTTGCGAGGTGTTGTCAGACTTGGCAGAGGTCTGTGCTCTACTGAGCACATTTTCTAGTTTTTAGAATGGATTAGATATTAATATCATTTAGGGGAAGTGCCCTTTCAAAGATTATTTCACTGCATTTCTGCTGCATTAGACAGTTCACAGTGAAGCGAGACTGAAGAGATAGCAGGGAGACATGACTCAGCTTCCACGGTGGATTCAAACCCAGAATGGCCATAATGGCCAAGTGCCGTACCTCAAGAAGTCAATCTTCAGTTCAGTATAGAAGGGTCACAGTTTGGATTACATTTTCTTATTTAGCAGATTCATCTCCCTCCTTGAATGCATTTAAAAGAGTTTGGATTTCTGACAGCTGCTAAGGCTCTCAGTTATATATTTGATCGCTTACCTAATATCCTGGAGATTTATATGATTTATTAATATTTATTTGTACCAGTTTACTAAAAACTATTTTGTAACTACGTTTCAGTAATTGTATTTTAATTATCATACTTAAAATTAACTTTCACTGATAACTTAATTAGTATAACCTTGGTGAGGTCGTACTAAACTAAACTGCTGCTAAGCTGTTTACAGGAGTTAGTTCAAGGGACACGAAAAAGCTTCTTTACTCGATTCTGATTGGTCATCTGTTTCCTTTGCTTTCTCCGCCCCTTTTATGTGAAATGCATAGAGATAACTAACAGGGTTGCCTCTCTGGTTGAAGGTGTGCTAATCAGTGAAATCAACAGTCCCTAGACAGTCCCAAGACTTTGTTTCCATACAAATCCATACAATAACACTCCAGAGGAAGAGCAAATGTGTTCACTCCGTGGCTTAAATGAGACTGAAAATGAAATTCACTTTGTTTTATTGCCCTTTATATAATGATTTGAGAATCAAGTTGTGCGATAAGCTAATTCATTGCGATTTATTTCTGATGGAGGATGGTCAAAGGCTTGAATACCTGTTTAGAAACTATGACTTTGACACTGCACAATATATCTCTAAGGCATGGGAAAGAAGGAAGGAATCCTTATTTATTTTGAATTCTGAATGAGATATTGGACGCTACGATACTGCACTTCATTGTGTGTGTGATGTAATTTGAAAGTGAATTGTAGATGGACAACATGCACTCTGTGTTTCCAGCATTGTACGTTTTGTTTGATCACTTTGTTTCACTTACAGTGTCTTGTAAGCCCATGTGGGCTGGGCACCGGTATGGCGTATGACACTATAATAAAATTAAATCAAATCAAATCAAAACAAATACCCGGTAGGTAATTCCCTCAAGCTCTAGCTCTTTCTGAAGCCACTAGGAGCCGCTGTAACAAAGTGTCAAATGTGGTTCTTGTATGTGAGTAAACTTTTATGAGTCCGTTTCATGAGAGTGATGAATTCTGTTTATTTTATTCTCCCGACTCAAGCGTGGCGGCTGGAGTAACATTCATGAGTGCTGTGGGCTTGAACCGGAGTCATCCTGTTTAAGGACCTTGCTGTCCATACATAAAGGAAGATTGAAACCTATACGGTTCAAGATAAAATACGAAAAGATAAGATCAACTTTATTGTCGTCCCATCTGTATACAAAGGGCAGCATATAGAGGAACGACTACACGCCGACTACACAGTGCAAAAAAAGACAAAACAATAAACAACAGACAACACAGTGCAATAAACAAGACACAAACATAGTGCACAGGCCACATACTACTTATATTTGTTCATCTACCCCTCATTTAACTGGATACATCACTTAAGGACAAAATCCTGGCAACAACAACAAAAAAAACGTGTTGTTGTAGTCCCATCTCATGTTAAGCTGCATTTTTCTCTGCTCTTTTTCCTGAGTCTCTTCAGTGTGGCTGTCTAAAAGCTGTTTATAATGCCTGAGAGCACATTCTCCTTTAAAAGACCCCAACAGAAGACACATCTCTCTTTTAAGAACGCGTGAGCCAGAACACAGACGACCCTGCCGTCGTGTTGTTTTGTTGACATAACAAGATTGTTTTTCTGCCTCCCCATGGTATTCAGACGGATGCTAAGAGCGTGGAATTACCCCACGAGTGCTCCAGATCTGTGGTGCTCCCTGCTTTCCTGCTTTCCTTCCTGTCGACATGAAGACAAAAACATTTAACACGGTTATGAAGCTTGACGGCCTGCCAGCCTTTACCAAAACTGTATCTGACACGGAGCTGACATGAAAGTGATGCTAAGTGTGTGACATTGAAGCAGAGTTGAGTCGTGTTTGACAAGTGGTTGGCATTGAAGTGAGGCTGGGTGCCTGGGATGTTACGGGATGTTAAGTGTTTGATACTGAGGGATGTTGAGCTGTATGCAAATCATAAGTCACATATAATATTTCCATGACGTTAGACAGATGAACAAATATTCACATAATATTCCTATGATTTTAGACAGGTTAATCAATACTCTCGCATGGTTTTACTTCCAAAACACTATATCCATAAAAAAAAGAAAGAAATGAAGTTCTTGAAGTTCACTATTTAATATTTCTAAAATATAAAGGATTCAGTCTGTCAAAGTGTCTTATTTATAAGATGGGTAAAATTATATGAACATCTGATATTCCCATGATTCGAGTTTTAATCGATAACCACGTCACCTTCTCATTAGCTTGTGAAGGTTAATCAATAATATAATGCTCCCATAATCCTAGACAGGTTAATCAATAAACAGATGATATTCCCATAACTTTAGGTAGGTAAATTTTCATTCGTTTATTCCCTCGTGAAGAGTGGAACCAGACAGTCAAAGGCTGGATCTGCTACATTTACCACTGGAGACTGACTTTGTGGACTTGGATTATCTGTCTGTTTCAGATTCTGCATCCAAATAGGGTTATTTAATTAAGCAATATTATACGAGAGGGAGTGCTGTTATGCTGTATATCAGAGTATAGATAATAGATAATCACACCGTGCTGATATGGTATATCAGCACCACCTCAAGTGTGATATTGCTTTTGTACAACAGTTCTATAAACAAAGCAATTCCTCAAGGAATGGTAATTTAAGGCAACAGATTATGATTTCTCCGCCAACAAACAGTTCCCTCAGGATTCCGCTACCAAGTGTTGCCAAGCAACACATAAAAACAGCTGTAAAGCGGAGTGATACGTATAGTGAAACGTCCCAGTGCTGTTATACTGTATATCATATCTGTATATCATGGAATGCCTCCTGTCCAATTAAATTACTTGACCGGAACTAACTGTTGTATAATTCTATAGTAGTTCTGACAATTATAATCCACAAATGTTTTTCTATTCCTGTAGTGTAACTGCTACTGCAGCCAGCAAAGTTGGTCTCCAATTTTTCCCTTTTTCTTTTTTTTTTCTTTTGGTATTTTTTTTGCCTTTATTAGACAATTGAAAGTGGACAGAGACAGGTAGAGAGAGGGTGATGACATGCGACAAATGTCTCCAGATATGTGCTAGTTAATGGATCGACTTTGGAAGTTTTCTTTTGATAGCATCTCTTGTCTAGCGCAAACTGATACATGCTGTGGACACTTGTGGGACGATTACATTCCTCCATCATGAAAGGATTAGGCCTATGTGACAATAGCATGAACTGGGCACACCTTTCACATGTTCATCACATGAAAAGGTTCGCCAACTGTCAAGTTTAGACAAAAAAAAAAAACTCCTGTACACTGCTCTTGCAATGCAAACACCAATTGATTTAAAGTGTAATATTTCGATCTCCCTTGACCTTCATCACACCGAACCATTACACCAGTCATCCTCAAAGTCCGGACTCCGGTCCGGATCCGGACCGAACCACAACTGTCTCCGGACTCTGAGCAAATTATACTTTTCAAATGTATTATTTGTATTATCTGCGAGACTTCGCCGCAACGCAACGAGTCAAAATGATCCGCTTTCTCCACTGCAAGCAGCGGTCTGAATGTCCGACTGCTCCACTGTCTGTGTGAGGACGTCTACTCTGCTTTGGTTTGGTCCAATCACATTCAGCGTCCCGTCATCTCCATGACAGCGGTGAGTCGCGGACGCGACGTCATACTGTAGAGCCGCACTTTTTTTTTCAAACTTTATTTTTACAAGAGAAGAGAACAAAGACCGGTGTAATCAACTTGACAGCGCAGCTCGTTTCGTCAGCAGTTAGCTACTAGCCTAGATTTGGAACGTGAATCAATCTAAAATGGCGTGTTCAAAGGTGGCCAGCCTACAGCAGTGAGTCTGCATTCTCAACAATGAACACGGTGAAGAACAAGTACCGCAGCCGACTCACCAATGAACACTTGCATCAGTGTCTCTGCCTGGTCATCACACCTTTTGTGCCAAAGTTCAAAGTCTTGGCAGCAGACCAAAGGTGCCACTTCTCTCATTAAGCAACAGTGTTTGACACAATGTACAATAGTTCTGGACTTATTTGGACTTTGATTCTTAGGATGGTTTGATTCACCTTTGGTGGCTGGGTGTGTGAACCGGGTTTGAGGGATGGGGATAATGGGGAAATGGTGATTTGTAGCTTTAATTTAATTTAATTTTACATGTAATTTTATCTTTTATTTAATTTTATTTTATATATTTTATATAATTTAATTTTATATTATATATATTTTATATTTAATTTTATATTATTAATTTAATAATTTAATCATAATTCGTTAAAAGCTTGACTGACCTTAATAAACGGACCTTTGTCTAATTGAACATTTTCTTTGTGGACCTTTAAGATTTGTATTTGAGTACCCCTGCATTACACTATAAAATAAATTGGTGTTGGCAGAGAAGAATCTGGCTAAGTGAGACTGGTAACCAGCAAGACGTCTGAGCAAGTATCTTTAGCTTAGCTATTAGCATTTATCCTTCCATTTGTCCGTCGCAGGCCTCCGTAGTGCAGTGGCTTTGCTGTGTGTTATTTACAAATGTGTTGTGATTTCTGTCACCCTCTAGAGGTCAGAAAAATCACTTATTGCAGCTTTAAGGTTAGGCAATTAAAACAATTTGGTTCAGGCTGCTGGGGTAAGGTTTTGGTCATGGTTAAATAAGAAAACCCTTTGCTGAAGATAAATCACAATGGAAAACTTCTTCACAAGGCATGGGAATTGAACCCGGTTTCGTTTGAGATGAAGGCAAATGTGTACATTCATCCACCAACCTGAACTCCATAGCCTTCTTTTATTTCAGTGTTAAACTACTGCCTGTTTCTAGTCAAGTCTCCTCCATGTAATCCCTTCATGGTGAGAAAACATATTTCTCTCTGTTTTCATGCATGGAGCACATTATTTGCACTTTTAGACATCATGCTCATTTCATTAAATTTTGTGAGACTAGGTTGCTCTAGCTTTGGGACAGACTACCTAGATTACCTTTACATCTCTTACCTTTTATATGATTTAGGTTGTATTTCTGCTCGTGTGCATTCTGTTTTAGGGTGAAATGTTTCTTTAAGGAACCAACGTTGAGCCTGATCTCAAGTGTCCTTGCACTGAAGCAACGTTACCTGCCTGACAATGATGCCGTGTCGGGCTAATGCTAACTGCATGAGATATTAATCTTATGGAAAGTGACACTGCACTGACGCTGTTAATCATAAAGGGTCCATGGTTAACGAGCTATTTAGTGGAGTGGAAACCAGAGGGATGGAGCGGATATAAAGAGGGAGAGAGAAAGGAGTGAGCTGGGGAGAGAAAGGGAAGAAAGATAGAGTGATAGAGACAGAGAGGGATAGGGGGGTGGTAGGTCAATGTCCACCATACGCGTTTTTTATGAGGTGCTATATGGGGCATAATTCAAACTTTACCTTGTGCATATACATGTTTTATCTCTCACATACACTGCCCGTCAAAAGTTTGGGGGACACCTAGCTTTTGAAAATGTTTAATAAATAAGCAAGTTTTCTTTGTCTGTTTGCAATAACTTAACCCCATTAAAGAAGAAAGAAATTAAACTACATTAATTTAATAATGTCAATTTTTCCAGGTGTTCCTCTGAGATGCTCTGCCATGAAAAACTTTCTCTTCAGACCAAAGAAGACACTTTGATGAACATGAAGCTGAGAGTTCAAGAAATATATCCAAAGTATTAGTAAATAGCTATTTTATGTTAACAAAAGCATTGCAGGTGTTTTTTCCCCTTACTTCTTCATTGAAAATTAACAGAGAAAATCAAATATTACTTTTAACGGGCAGTGTACATATTTGAGATGCTCACACATTCAGATGTAATGAAACACTGTCACACTATGGGAAGCCTCTCACATACACTATTGAAACACTCCTGAACAATACTGAAATGTGTTCTGCTCTGTTCTGCTCACCTTACATATGAAAACCTCTTACATACACTATTGAAAATTCCTCACATACAATATTGAAACACTCTCATAAACACTAATGCAATGCTTTCCTATTCTATTTTCACTATTTCCACTACTGAAATGGTCTCATACACTATTGAAAACCTATTGCATTCACTATTGAACACATACAGTATGTACACTATTAAAACATTCTTGCATACACTAGTGAATTGCTCTCATACACCCTCATTTTGATTCAGCAGAAAATGTCAAATGTGGTAGCCAGTGATTTATTGTATGGAGTTTATTGTATGCCAATAATCATTAAATCGTTCCATTTTATCTAGTCTTTAAGCGGTTAATAAATGACTGAATTTTAGAAATTGATTCATAAATTTGTTTTTAAAAGGCATTGAATTGTTTTTTCCATTTACTGATGTTTTTTCATTTTCCATCTCACAATTCATTTGTCTACTGCTTTTCTATTTACACTGCTTTTTTTCTTTTTACACTTAAAGTTGGAGTTCTAGTTGTATATGTGTGTACATTTCTGTATATCTGTAAAGCACCTTGGTACATTCAAGTATTTATCCATTATGTTGTTTTGTAAAGCACTTTGGTACAAACATTGCTTTGTTTTTAAAGCGTTATATAAATAAACTTAAACGTAAACACTCAACCAACCCATCCAACAGCAGTGGAGTTAATCTGACAGCCAGATCTAGCATAACTGCAGGTTAACTTTAGCCTATCATCAGCAATTAGACGCTGCAGCCTCCTGCCTGCTGACAGGATGTGGGCGAGGAGCCACAGGCCAGCAGCTGGCCAATCAGCTCCTGTCACTTCTCTGTGGGCTGGACTTCTTATTACTGCCTCATGCCATCTAAGTAGAAAAAAAGTAATCTAATAATTAAGTGTAGCCCAAGCAGAAAGCATAAACAGGAAAGCAGTAGACAAATTAATTGTGAGATGGAAAATTAATAACACTAAAGACTATTTTGACTTGTCGGTGTATCTATTCACAATAAAGAAATAGAAAATCAATATATGATCTCTTTATTCATTGTGCCAAATTTCAGTTTCCCAATTGAGTCCTATGAATGAATGATGACAGGCTGTAGTTCAGCCCACCTTTCTTTTTCTCTGGGTTAGATTGCTCTGTAGCCTAGTTATCTGTTTTGTCGGCTTTGTGCCTATGAATCACTTAATTACTTATGAATATTACTGTGTACAAGGGTACTACTGAGATGGCATCGATTTTATATGATGGTACCAACAACAGCTTTAGCCTTGTCTTAAGAAAAACCAGGGATACAATTATTTTACCTTTATTACCTTTCTACATCATCTAATCACCTGAAATCTGGTCTGTCTCTCCTCATCTGAGGCTGATCCTCCTGTCTCCATTTGGCTCAGTTGCATGTTACATGCACTGCTCGTATTCAGAAGTTACGAGACTGATGGCTGTCTATAGGCAACTTTTTAAACGACTATTCAGATTAACTCAAAGATAATATATGATACACCACTGCACCATTTGTAGCTAATGTTACATTCAATCAAACAGTGATAGCTACATATTTCTTCACTCTCCTTGCCATGCTAGCTAACAAGTAAACATTAAGGTAAACATTAGACTGTTCGTCATTTCAGCTACAAAGACGGATAGCCAGTTCAGGAAATTGCCAAGGAAAATGACAATGACAAATGTGTCTGCCTACAAGTTAAGTTCACTTGAACACATTGTTTGATCACTCACATTGGGTTGAAAATAAGACAGAATGTCTAGTTTCCTCTTTCTTGACATTTTCACAACTTGCCATTCGGCAGCTCAGATTAAACTGTCTGCACCTGTTGACTGACCTGTTTGTTTAATGTTGCCCGGCTTCCTGGCTGAGTGGAGTTGTTCGTTTTCAAGCATTATGACTGGCCCGACGGTCCAAACACCGCCCAGCTAGGAGTTAGGAGCCTTGGATTTGTGCACCAGACAGTCGTATCTCCACACTTTGTTCCAATTGGTTTTAGTGCTGTGCCAGTGCAATAGCAAAGAGCTTTGCTCTTGTTGTATCTAAAATCGAATCTGACAGTTCCTCCCGTTGTGAAAATGAAAGTGAAGCGTATGATTCTATGTGCCGCACTGCTCGCATATATTTGTGACACTGTGTGCTAGACAGTAACTTGTCGCTTTTAGTTGTCAGATGTGTAAAATTCCCCAACACTCAGATATAATGTGTATGAGCATGTACAGCCCAACTCGACACTTTGATACGACTCGACAGTCAGGATTTTCTGATAGCTGAGCTACTGAGATGTGATGTTTAGAGGGCAGAGAGCACGGAAATTACGTCAATAACTGATGGTTAAAGTCATGTATATTATTATATTATCATTATTATTATATTATTATCATTATTATATTTTATTGTTTGGCATTCTTTGTAAATAATTAGTGTTGATGTATGTTCCTACTTTCCATATCTGGATATCCATTATGTCCAGAATATACAATTATAAAGATTTTACAACATGGCCTATTTTTTTATTTAAAAAAAAGAGATGCTACTTACAGTTTTTGGAATGTACCCACAATTTTGGTGGTACACATATGTTTCCGAGGTTGGGAACACCAGTGCTACAAAGTAAATATTGAGCCCAGGGAAAGGGAGATATAGAAGATTGGGTAGGAGAGAGAGAGAGAGAGAGAGAGAGAGAGAGAGAGAGAGAGAGAGAGAGAGAGAGAGAGAGAGAGAGGCAAAGGATGAGGGAAGGACAGAGAAGTGGTGACACGGGGAAAGAAAGAGGCATAAAGATAAGATGGAAAGGGAGACATGGAGAGAGGAAGAGAGAGCAGAATAGGTGAGTCTGGGTGGGAGGGAATCAATTAAAATCTCTCTCCCTCTCCATCTCTTCTGTTTTCATCCCTTCGTTTAGGGGGCTTCGCTTCTCCCAATCCACTCTCTGTTAATTTCTGCATGTCGTCCCCGAGTCCCTCTTGTGAATTGAAATGCAAAGGTTTGTCGGGTTAGCGCCGCATTTGTCCTTTTCTGTCTCTCTCTCTCTCTCTCTCTCTCTCCTTTCCTCTCATGACACCAGCTCATCCAGTAAGAGCTCAGACAGGTGGTCCAGTCTGGAACATATTTCTCTCTCTGGTCCTGTCAATCTATCCATCTCTCTTCTTATCCATTCATCCATGTCCTATTCATCCATCCATCTGTCTCTCCCTCTGTCTCTCTGTCTCGCGATGCCAGCTCATCCAGTGAAACCTCAAACAGGTGGTCCTATTCATAATATATTTCTCTGTCCACTCCCCCCCCCCCCCCCCCACCACCACCATGCCAGCTAATTGCATAAGGCCTCAAACAGGTCCTCACATGTGAAACAAATCTCTTTTGCTGCGTCCACCCATTCATCGTTCTTTCCCTCCCTCTCCTATCCTGCCAGCTAATTGACTAAAGTCTCACACTGGTTGTCATGTTTACAATATATCTCTTTCTACTTCTCTCTCTCTCCCCATCCACCTTTCCTCAGACAGGTTGTCATATTAAGTTAACGTCTTTCTCCACCTCCATCTCCATCCCTCCTTTCGTTAATCCCTCTCTCCTCTATTCCTTTCTTCTATTTCTCTGACCGTGCCATCTCATGCGGTAAGATCTCAAACAGATCAGTTATATTTTCTGTCTCCTCTTCAAATCTTCAAACTGTCTGATTCCCTTCCCTGTCTCTCTCCGTCTCACCAGGCCAGCTCGTCCAGTAAAATCTCGGAACAGGTGGCCGTATTTAGAAGCTATTACACTCTCTATTTCTGTCAATCTATCCATCCTTTCTTCCCTCTGTCTCTCTCTCTATCTCGCAGTGCCAGCTGATTGATTCTGGTCTCAAACAGGTTTGAGAACATTTAGAATAGATTTCTCTCTACTTCCCTCCAAATCCCTCTCCATAATCGTCAATGCTTTTCTCTGCCTCCCGCCATTCCTCCCTGTCTCACAGCGCCAGCTCATTGAATAAGATCGCAAACGGGTCGTCCTGTTGAGAACGTGTTTCTACTCCGGCCAAATCCATCCACTCATCCATCATCTCACCGTGCCAGATAATTAATTAAAGTCTCAAACAGGTCGTCATGCCAGAATATCAGAATACGTACACTGTCCGTCAAAAGTTGGGGGACACCTTGCCTTTTCTACATTTTCAAAGTAATATTTGATTTTCTGTGTTATTTTTCAATGAAGAAGTAAGGGAGGGAAATGCCTATAATGCTTTTGTTAGTATAAAATAGCTATTTACAACTTTTAAGTAATATGGCAAGCCCATGCACTTGGTTCATGAAATGTACTCCGGCCCATGGACATACATCACCAAATTTAGAGTTGTCATGCAACAGCAGCAATATACATCTAAATTCAGCAGTGTCTGCTCTTTCTCAGCAATTCACCAAGTATAATAAATGTATAAGAATGTGTCTCAGTAATATTGGTGCAGAGACATATCTACAACTTATAGTTTACAGTACGTACTGCTACATATGGTCTATGCATATGTGTTTCATTCACGCTTTTGTTTGTTTGAGCTTGTCCTTAGCCTTTTGATATGTAAAAATCATTGTTTACTGTTCAAATATGACTTATCTTATTAATATTTCTGCTTGTCTTACATGCTGTGGCCCATGTCAAAGTGGTCCTAATTTTTTATTTTATTGTATCCTGGTTTTAAACTTTGTGCATTTGTTTTGGATGTATGTTGTGTGTTAGTGGGACCCCAGGAAGTATAGCTGACACCCTTGTGCACAGCTAGTGGGGATCCTTATCGATAAACAAATAACTAAACAAGAGACAACAGGATCTCAAATACAGTGCAAGGGGACAGTGCAGAACATGCAGTGGTGACTGTGAGAATCTAACAGCATTAACAGGCGTTTTCTGTGCACACAGGAACATTTTCTACTCCACTGATACACGACTAAAGCCTCTTTGAGTGGAAAAATCCAAACACACGCGACTGCTGGCACGTTCACGAGCAAAGCATTGTCGGTGAAGACAATATAGCACATAATGAGGTAAATGTTGGACGTTTGGACCCAGAGTGCAATCGTTTGACTACAAAACAGCTTTGATTATGATGCGCTGGGTGTTTGGAGAAATTTTATGGACAGTTTATGCTTTTTGTTTTGGATCTGTGAAAGATGGCCTCATAAACTTCAATAGTTTGGGATAAGGCTGAGGTATAACTACAGGACCTAAGTTGCTACAAACATCAATAAAGTTTTGACTAACATGGGGCTGAGTACAACACCCTGGGTTGAACTATTCCTTTAAAGTGGTAATTCACAAAATCTGTGTTGTTGTTTTTTTTGGTGGCTGAGCGCTCATTGCTGTGTGTTTTTGCACTGCACTGCTAAGAGATCACTTGGCAAACAACAGTGTGTCTGGTATACTGTGACATCTTTTTTCTGTTGATGAAGTTTGAGGTTTTTGTTTTCCAGGAATGACCCACGTGACACCAGGAGCCTAATTCCCCTATTCTGGGGAATACACTTGCGAATAGGATGGTGCCAACAGATTTTGGTACGTTTATGACCAGAGGCGTTGGTGCAGCGGTGGGGCACGTGCACGGCCACCTGCAGCACAGTTGTAAAGGTGTTGGATTAGGAGAAACAAATGATAGGTGTGGTAGGAGCTGGGGATTTCATCAGCCAAAAAGAAAGGCCGACATACAGCCTACAGTGACAGATGATGGTAAGAATCACACCTTAATCCACCCCAGGACAGACAGTCTTACTCGCATTATTGCCTTAATCACATTAAGATAGCATTTTTGATGTGCATGTAAACGTGTCTACTGGTTGAAACATCTATATCAAAGTGAAACAGGCAGCAGAACGTAAATAAAAGCGGTTTATGGGATTTGGGATTTTCCATGTGGGTGCGCCCCCGCCAACTAAAGCCACGGAAATACCACAGAACGCCGTGACGTGGTCTGAGTAGGCGGAGGTGCAAGCATAATGTTTGATACCTAAATTACACTGCACCACCCGATTTGTACTGACACTCCTCTCCATGCTCCCCACTCATTTTGGTGCAACCGATGTCATGGCGAGTCGCGAAATTACCGAACAGGTGCAGGTGGGAAAAAATCTGGCTGCAGCCAATTAATTTATCACTTCGCCAGGTAAGGTCACTACGCTTGATCTGTGTAGGTGTGGAAATAGAGCCCCAGGTGTTTAGAACAGCAAATGTAAATATATATATAAATATATATATATATAAACCATCAAAATACACCATCTAGTTGCAAATCTCCATTTATTGCGACGTTTTTGGTCAAAACGTTGCAATAAATGGGGATTTGCAAGTAGATGGTGTGATTTAGTGATTTATTTAGTGATTTACTATTTTATTTTATTATAGAACAGCAAATTTAAAAGCTTCCATGAACTGGCTATAGGTTGAATCACTATTGCTGATGGACAGTAGCAAAATGGTAATTTATTTAAATGAAAATGTTTGAAATTATTACTTTAAACATCGGCATTTCATGTCCAAGCCCTAGTGTTGAACCCAGCACACATGTACACACACACACACACACACACACACACACACAGGCACTGATGCTGATGCTCTCAAGCACAGATCTACACATTACAAATGTGCACTCGCTCATACACTCTCTCTCTCACACACACCTACACAGACACCCACCGTATCTCTCTCCTTTGCTTTCACACACTCACACACACACACACATATGACAAATCACCTCAACAGCTTAACTAATCAGCTGCACTGTCAGCTCCTTCTCCATCAGCTGAGAGACGGCTGCATAATTTTTCCAAAATGAGCCCTTTGTTGATTTACGGAGCCAATGAGGTTTGCCCTTGAAGGGTAATCTCATCAGATCACCTTGCACTTAGAGAGTTCATTCCCCGACAACAACAACATCTGCTGGAGTCATTTAAACACCATCATGTTAGCAATGAGACAGAATCAACACTCCCACCCATTCATGCACACACACACACACACACACACACACACACACACACACACACACACACACGTAAACATATACAAACAAACAAAAACAAACAACTTACCTTACCAGCAGCTGTGGCCCGATATCGGTGCTTTAAAATAGTTTGCAATGAATGTTAGTGAACCTGCAATTTCATTCCAAAATCACATAAATGAACACCTGTAAAATGATTGCTGTTTTCAAAGTTAAGTACATTATGGTTTACTTTTAAAGTCACAAGTTATATTCAGACTCTTGCTTACTGAATATTTGTTTTTGAAGATAATCATCTGTGGTTTTGAAATACTGACTCATATGGCAGCTTGCAACATTTTTACCAAAATGGACATATAACATTTTGGAATTCCACTTTCCTTAAAACCATGTTTTAAAAAATATATTGTAACATGCACTCAAAATGTTCCTACATATACAGAATTCTGGATGACAAATGAGTTAGTTTGAGTTGCGTCCAAGCTAAAAAAAAAAGGTTCAATTCTCAATGGCTGACGCTCGCATTCTCCCTCGTTGAAATGAAGAGAAATAAAGTTGATATTAGTTGTTTTCTGGTGTATCCATTCACATAAATATATCAACGTCACGCACAATGTGGAGCAGGGAGAACGTCAGACTGGCACAACACTGATGGAAACACAACACAACGCTGGCAGTCAACGGCAAGCATGTACTTTATGTCCGATGGCACTTAAGAGAAATACATCAAACGGCTTTAAAACTGTCATCAGGAATGAATTAATAATGTGTTGAATAACAAATGCAACTGGGAGCTAAAACAATTACCTTGAGAAAAACATGTGATTATGTGACCAAATTAAAGTGATCAGTTATTTTGTTCAAAACATAGTGAGAAGACAAACACACTCACAACTTCACCACACACACACACACACACACACGCAGAGTATGCACATGTACTGCATATGCAAGTAGACACACTCACACTATACTCACCCACTCATGACACACACACACACACACACACACACACACACACACGCACACGGGTCATAGTTGACAGTGATTGTCATTATCCAGCTGACATGTATTTATAGGTGGGTTTTAAACTGTCAGCCTGAGGCCAGAGGAGCTGACAGAGAGACAAACACTGACAATCACTGTGTGTGTGTGTGTGTGTGTGTGTGTGTGTGTGTGTAGGAGGGGGGGTATTTGTGAGTGTGACAGAGAGGGATTGGGGCGAAATGGAGAAAGTGATTATTAGTGTGAGTAAACAAAATTAAATTGCTATAATTTACTTTTTAATATACACTTACTCAGTCTCTCACTTATACCTTGTTCCCACTGGCCCAAAGTCTGTTAGTGGGGGTCAAAAAAACAAATTTGGTTTTTGGAGCAGAAATGCAGATGAATTGTCTATTTTTAAGGCTAAATATGCAGTGGCCGATAATTAGGTTGTCTCACATGTTTTTACGTTTGCATCCACAAGAGGGCGTGAGGGCACAAGCAGCCAGAGACTCAAAGTAAACTTGAATTCTGTTTGGCCCTGAACAGAGACTACATGGAAGCAGGATATCTGACAGCAGTGACAGACACAAAACTGAGAAATTTTGGATGATCAGGCTCATTGTCGTTGCCCTCCATTTTGTAGAACACTGCCGAATATGTTTCTGGCTTTATTTCTGACTCTTGACTTGACAAAAAATGGATGTGGATGTAATCTGAAAGCCCAGAAATGACAACAGCACTTTAGAGGTTTAGATTAATTGGTGATTTGAGTTTTCGAAGGCTAATTCTTGCCATACTTTAAGCATTCTTTTGGTTTTTATTTATTTTTTGTTTTATATTTATCATTATTTTAAAAATCAAATTCCCCCATTCATTTTCTAAAGCCGTGCTGGTATGCAAATCCAAATGTAATTTAAAGTGGCAGCCCTACTGTCTATAGAGTCTCGGCACCTGTCCAGGTCAGGACTGACAGTACGTGCAGATCAAGTGTGACAACTTCGCTTTGTGTCATTTTGTTTTATCAAAAGCCGTCACTTGTGATGTTTTATTGGGTTGTTTTATTGTTCTGAGGACAAGCAGCTGATCAAATTCTCAGGTTCTTTAACATTGTTAATGGAAACCTATTTTGTATTTTATAATTTTCTTTATAATTTTCTGTCCTCCCTCCATGATTGCTTAGCCACCACCAAAGATCGGATGTCTCGTAATTTCCTCGACCTAAACCCTGACAAAATAAAAAGTTCTTTTAATTGGACCTGATAACTTTGCCACTGCAGCTGATCAGTTTATTGGTCCATTTCACTCAAATATCAGTTCTACCGCTAAGAATCTTGGTATCATCTTTGACCACTATATGACTTTTGACCTATTGCAAAAATCTGATGTATCTTGTCTTCTACGGATCTCAAACTATTAATTCACACTTTCATTTTCTCCTGTCTAGATTATTGCAATTCCCTCTACTCGTGCCTCAGTCAAGCTGCTCTAAATCGTTTACAGTTGGTTCAAAATGCAGCTGCCAGGCTATTGACTAGAACTAGCCGTAGGGCCCATATTACCCCTGTTCTTGCATCCCTCCACTGGCTTCCCGTAAAATACAGAATAAACTACAAGATCCTGTTGATAAAATACAAGGCCCTGCGTGACCTTGCCCCCAGTTACATTTCTGATCTCCTCGTTCCTCATTCCGCCTCTCGACCACTTCGTTCCTCAAACCTCAGCCTTTTATCTTTTATCCCCCGCTCCAACTGCAAGACAAAAGGTGACCGCGCCTTTGCAGTTTTAGCCTCAACCCTCTGGAATCAACTTCCCCAGTCTGTCGGATTTGCAGAATCTTTGGACTGTTTTAAGCAGCTTCTAAAAACCCATCTTTATAGACAAGCCTTTTCTCTATCCCTGTCGTACGTTTTTGTTCGTTCTACTTTGGTCTGTTTCTCATTGTGCTGTGTTTTATACTGTAATTCATTTTTCTTTATTTATTTGTTTATATTTTTCGTGTGTGTGTGTGAAGCACTTCGTAACTGTGTGTTTTAAAAAGTGCTATATAAATAAAGCCTTACTTACTTACTTACTTACTTACTTACTTTATTTCATTGTACCCAAATATAATCCATAATCATGTATAATTTTTATTTTATATTTCTGTACACTGTTGTGGTGTGATGGGATAGTACGGCTGCAAGCTAACATTACCTGTTCAGGCTGCAGAGCTAAAGCTAGCAGCTGAAGTATTTTAATAATGTTACACACCAGGAAGACCAACAGTCTCCCAAATGTGATTGATTCTCACGTCATGACTGTTGTGCTCATTTGCATAATATTAAACTACTTCATCTTTTCTTATCGCATCGCTGGCCCGTTGTATCCCATCATGCCATGCTTCTCATGGAGGCCATCTGTTCGCCTAAATCCTAAATCTCGTGTGCAACTACCGTGAGCCAACAGCATTTCACAACTTGGCCAAAGCTAGTCGCAAGCTCTGACATAAAGTATTAACAATTATTGATGCATGGCATGTCGAGTTTTTTTAGAGTGCTTTTAACAAACAGGCTTGACACAAAGTGCTTTACAGAAAACAACAGACACTAAAACAAGTAGGAGGTAGAACAAGTGCAACACAAACTCTGACAAACAACAGAAACAGGGCAAGAGCTTGTGCATAGGTGTGCACCTGTGTGTGTGTGTGTGTGTGTGTGTGTGTGTGTGTGTGTGTGTGTGTGTGTGTGAGAGAGATAGACTATGAATGTTAGAGCATGTACATGCCCTCATGCATGTGTCTGAGGCCATGGGAGACAAGGATAGCCCGCAGGAGGAGTTAGTGACTGACAGACTGCAGCAGAGTTAAGGTAGGGAGGAAGGTGGTGCTGAATAAATTGAGACTGGATTTAAATAGTGAGAAAATGTCTGATTCCCTGACAAGGGAGGAAGCTTGTTCCAGAGGGAAATGTCCGTATAGGGGAAGGCCCTGCCTTATTTTTCAAACAAGAACATTTACTTGAACACTGAGTTTTAATAGTCAGCAATATTAAATTCATATCCGAGACTGGGACGATAAACTGTCATTTATGTTTCATTTCACTTGCTTGTTCTTTCACTCTTGTTGAGACTAAATGTTGACTGTAGGTCAAGCAGCCAAAAGCACGGGTGAGTTTTGAAGCCAATACTGAAGTGGTGGCAGCAGCAGTTCCTCTAACCTCTGCTAGAGGCTCCAAAAAGACTCCAAACCGCCAAACTCCATGAAATCAATTGGACCACAACCCAACTTCTGCTAAAAATATTAAGTCAAGACAAGAGGTTATGGCCCCAGTAGCTAATTTCACTTCTTCTAATGTGTCCGCATGACGATTTTCTCTGCAGACGCTTTGGCTGCTCCGGCTCCAAAAAATGTCAACATGGCGGCGATCGTTAACCCACCCTCCTTGCTTCAAAACGGCCCTTCAGAAGCCAATGGGTGACATCACGCTCACTATGTCCATCTGATGTAAAGTTTAAAGTATGCACTTGTTATTTTCAAATCCTTTCATTCTTTCCCCAGCTGGCTGATCAGTGTAGAAACAATTAAACCAAACCAAACCAAACCAAACCAAAACGATTCATCAAAGCATGACAGGACAGGTCAGTCTTTGGTCATATTGAGATCACTACAGTCTCTCTCTGCTCATCACTGTCTCTGTTTCATTCAACTCCCGTCTCACTTTCTCTTTATCTCTCTTTTCACATCTGTTTCTCTACTCCCACAGAGATATGCCTCCCTGTTGATTCATTTCAAAGTGTTTTATCAGTTGGGTATAATTTATGTTACAATGCTGCAACAAAAAGACAGCAACAGTATAACAGGAAATAAATGACCAGATGTAGAAGCCACAACCTTTATTCACTCTCTCAATCACTCACTATCAGCTTCTTTAATCTTTACAAGTCAGTCTTGCTATCTACCACACACATCATCCCACACACACATACACCCACACACACATACACCTACACACACACACACACACACACACACACACAAATCTGTGACTGAATCTGTTTCCTGCCCCCCTCTCTTTCTCTGTCTTTCTATGTCCGTCTGTGTGTGTGTGTGTGTGTGTGTGTGTGTGTGTGTGTGTGTGTGTGTGTGCGTGCGTGTGTGTGTGTGTATGTAGGAAGAACAATATATCTGACTTCATCACAGACCACCAGCCTGATTTCCCTGACAAGAAGTTTGAAAAGGTGACAGGAGACCCTTTATTCATCGATGAGAATGTGCTGGTAAAAAAAAAACCAAACAAACAGTTTTATCACCTTGTATTACATGCAACAAACCTCACCTTTTACACTGAATCTTGCATTTTTTTTTGTCTGCACCTGTTATTTTGACAAAGAGGGGTAATACTTGCCTGTTTCACTGAGATGCCAATCACATAAAAAGTATCATGCTGTCACTTGTTGCAAGTTCAAAGTTTTGATTGAAAAATAAAATCTGTAACTATGAAAAATTCAGGATGTTTGCCATGGTTTACCCATTGAACTACACAGGTAATTGAACTCCTAACCCTGGCAGGGGTTAACACTTAAAGGGAAATGCCACCCATTTTAAATTTACATTATGTCATTCCTGTGCCACACTGCAGTTCAGTCAGGACTTGTGAACATGCACTGCTCTCTCCTAAAGCAAGAAACTGGAGAACTGACCCTCAAATTTGTGATGCCGCTGGGAAATCTGGCTCTGCTCCATAGACAGTGAATGGGACACTGACTTTGTTGAAGTTTTTTGTGTGAGTTCTTGCACCCAAATGAGGTTTAAATTCCGGTTCATGCCTGTGAGCAATGCTAGAATATAAACTTAATTTTGGTGTGAAAACTCGGCATTTTATGGCTCCACAAAATCAGAAACCCATTCATTGTCTATGGAGCAGCCGCTGATTTTACATCCCAGTGAAATCACAAATTCAAGGATTCCCTCTCTGGCTTCTAGCTTTAGGGAAGAGTGGTGCAAGTTCACAAAAATTCACTGAACTCTTCCGGGGCATTTTCCTTCCATAATTAATCATTGCTACAGGTTTAGTTTCCCAACGAGCGACCCGACGCGTCAGAGGCTCATGCAGACACACTTCAGAGACACTTTCAGTGTCAACTTCAGAGTCAACTTTCTCTCTCTGGATGGTGATTTTCTGAGATTTCGGTTTATTCCACTTCGGTCCAGACGCAGAAATGAAGAAATGAAGCTTTCTGTCCAGTTCTGCCTTCTGTCTTCAGTTCTGCAGGAGGCGTAAGTGCCGGGACACCTGAAGGCTTCCCACCGCTACGCTCCACACGTAATAAACAAACTGTCAGCAGAGCCACTCCTTCACCCTGGATCACCGCGTCCCTGCCGGGCTGCCTGATGCTGCCTGATGCTGCCTGATGCTGCCTTCAGGTGCTCCGAGTAAGCTCCGACTTTAGAGTTCTTCAAGGAAAATTCCACCCTGGGATCCTCTTACACTGTTATATCTCATCAGTCTGTGATGATCAGTGTGTTCCAAGACTTATTTTGTGATGGAAGTGTTGCAGAGGTGGGGACTCGAGTCACATGACTTGGACTCAAATCAGACTCAAGTCACAATTTGAATTGCTTGTGACTTGACTTGGGTTCTGCTGAAGTCCTAGATATTTTTCTTTATGATATTTAATTGATACTGGACTCTTGATTTGTTCTGACTTGACTTGCTGTTCTACATTTAGACTTGGGACTTGACTTGAGACTCAAGCAAAGTTGACTTGGTCACACCTCTGAAGTGTTTTAATTTACTTTTTTTGGTGAACCCACTTTCCCTCAACCTGCCTCGTCCACTTCTACTTCAGTTAGGGATTTCCTACATTTCCCAGAATGCCTTTCGACAAAAGAGACAGAGGCCTACAGAGAGCAATAGCAATATTGATAGTGATGGCATAAGAACAAGAGAGCAAGTTTTTCCAGACATGAAAAAATGAGTCAACCCTTACTCAAAATGCAACCTGTCTTATTGCTGCATTGCATTGTGGTCTATTGAGGCTGCTGTCAGTGTAGAAATGTGTCTCTCTCCTCTTCTCCGATGGATTTCATTTCTCCCTGTATGATTGTTGAATGTTGGTGTGAAATAGTGAGTCTAGAAAGAAGCCACCAAAACAAAAACCTGATGTTTACCGTTGATGTTTTAGAGAGCTGAAAACATTTCTGAAATATTGTCTTACTTTAGAAATCAAGGGTCGCTGAACTACTAGGCATGTTGCAGTGGAAAAACTACGTGGGGAAGATGTGTAAGGCATGTAATTGATGTTTTGAACCATTTTAGCCAAAGGTTTATATGGTATAATAGTTCCACTAGACTTGTTAGGATGTGAATAATGATGTAGGTCTGGTAGCAGTAAAGACACTCCAGGTTAAACAGTAGCCGCAGTCTCTTGTATAGGTTCAACTGGAGGTCATTTGAGTTGGAGGGGCATCAAGTATGAATGAGGTTGTAAAGAAGAAAAATTATGTAATATTCACATATTCCAAATTGTGTGTGATTGTGTGTGTGTGTGTGTGTGTGCATTAAGTGCCACACCCCACCTCTCTCGGACAGCCTGTCTATTCCCTCTATCTTACCATCTATCCTCCCGTCCCATTCCATCCATCTTTTTCCTCTTTCCCCCGCTCTCTCTCCTGTTCCTCCCCTATGTCTCTCTCTCTCTCTCTATATCTCTCTCATTGTCATATCTGTTTCTAATGGGTGATTGGAGTTGCCGTTGGTGCTTTTGAAAAGGGCAGAGGTCACCACAAGACCTTTGCGTGCACCGTGATTAGGATCCTGACATCACCACGATTCCTGTTGTCTGTGAATATTTGGAACATTTCAAAGGTAAGTTGCCGGCTGGTCTGTTAAAATTCAAGCTGTTGCCGAATTTACCAGAACATCCTACTGATTACTAATAAAGTCTCAAGTTATATTTTCCGATGTGTGTATTTTGCCAATAATAAGGCAACAACAACTTCCAGATTTTTGAATGGACCTTGGTGTGGTAGGAGGGCCTTCAGCCTCGGCCCGCTCCTGTGTGTTTGAATGCAGAAATCTCTGCAGACTGTTTGTTTCACTCACTACTATTCGGGAACCTCTGCTGATATTTATTTATTGTCATATTATGCTTCAGTAAAGCAGAAATATGACACATAGACGCTTTAATGCCCATGCAAAGTCTAAACCCAGCGATGTATTTGCTACAGTCAGAAGCACCTACTGTTTGTTCTACTGCAGGTTTGTCCGACCTCCCAGAAGTCATAGGCTCCTATTGTTTTTTAAAATCAATGAAAAACTGCTCAGAGACATAACGCTGCAAAGACGAATGTAATCCATCATTTTAAGTAAGTAAGTGTAAATGAGTAAAAAATTATTAGGTGTGAATAGGGCTACATAGCTAAAGTATTTTGCAGACTGTGCAATTGTGACCGTCTTTTGCGATCACTTTATGTCAGATGATTGGAGAGAAGTAAAAGCTTGATTATCAGCCTGTCAGACTGTAGGCTAAATATTGAAGCCTTTCCATGGATTGGCTGTCCTTGACCTTGTCCCACTGAACGAACAAAGACCACTAACCATCTTTGAAGACAAAAGCTTTTTCCCAGATGTGAAAAAGTTGTCTGTGACGGAGTTAAGATGGACACAATGGCACAGTCTGGTGGTACCGGAGGCCTGGGTGGTACTGGAGGCCTGAGTGGTACTGGAGACCTGGGTGGTACTGGAGACCTTGGTGGTACCAGAGGCCTGGGTGATATCGGAGGACTCGGTGGTACTGGAGACCTGGGTGGGACCAGAAGCCTGGGTGGTGCCGGAGGTCTGGGTAGTGCTAGAGATCTCGGTGGTACCAGAAGCCTGGGTAGTACCGGAGGCCTGGGTGGTAGTGGAGGTGGTACTGGAGGCCTCAATGGTGGTACTGGAGGACTCGGTGGTACTGGAGACCTGGGTGGGACCAGAAGCCTGGGTGGTACCGGAGGTCTGGGTAGTACTAGAGACCTCGGTGGTACCGGAGACCTGGGTGGGACCGGAGGCCTGGGTTATATCGGAGACCTGGGTGGTACCGGAGGCCTGGGTGGTACCGGAGACCTGGGTGGGACCGGAGGCCTGGGTAGTACTGGAGGCCTGGGTGGTATCGGAGACCTGGGTAGTACTGGAGGACTCGGTGGGACCAGAAGCCTGGGTGGTACCGGAGGTCTGGGTAGTACTAGAGACCTCGGTGGTACCAGAGGCCTGGGTGGTACCGGAGACCTGGGTGGTACCGGAGACCTGGGTGGTACCGGAGACCTGGGTGGTACCGGAGGTCTGGGTAGTACTAGAGACCTCAGTGGTACCGGTGGCCTGAGAGGTACGGGAGGCCTTTGGGGTACGTGGGGCATGGGTGGTACCGGGGGCCCGGGTGGTACCAGTGGCCTGAAAGGTACGGGAGACCTGGGGGGTACGATAGGCCTGGGTGGTGCCGGAGACCTGGGTGGTACCGGAGGTCTGGGTAGTACTAGAGACCTCAGTGGTACCGGTGGCCTGAGAGGTACGGGAGGCCTTTGGGGTACGTGGGGCATGGGTGGTACCGGGGGCCCGGGTGGTACCAGTGGCCTGAAAGGTACGGGAGACCTGGGGGGTACGATAGGCCTGGGTGGTGCATGGGGCCTGGGTCGTACGCAGGGTCTGGGTGGTACGCAGGACCTGGGTGGTACCGGAGGCCTTTGGGGTACTCGGGGCCTGGGTTGTACCGGAGGCCTTTGGGGTACGTGAGACCTGGCTGGTACCGGAGCCCTGGGTGGTACGTGGGGCGTGGGTGGTACGCGGGGCCTGGGAGGTACCGGAGGCCTGAGGGGCACAGGAGGCCCGGGAGGTACGGGATTGCTGGGGAGGACTGGAAGGTACAGTAACAAACAATCTATCCCACAGCGCTGATCCGGAGTTGGATAGTTTTGCATATCCCTTACTGTCATGTAGTCAGTGGACAACAACCACAGTGCATTCTCAACGTTGAGATGCAGCGTTGCCTCTTTTGGGTTGTCCGTGAAGGACAGGTCTGGATTTGTGAGCTTGACCTTGCTGATCAGCTTGAGTAGCTGACTCCAGATTTGCCTGCGTTCTTCTCGGCAGCTGTAGTGGTGGTCATCGTCCTGTGAGAGGGCCCCCTTGAGGACCCTCCTGACGGACTCCTTGCTCAGTATAAGCGTCTGGAAGAAGAGAAGAAGAGAAATGGTTAATTATGATTTCATTTAATCTCCCTGTGTCACAGATCTGTAGAATAGAAAACGTTAATGTCCTCATTGAGGCAGGTTTTGCATCTTAAAAAAACAGTTACAGCAGACAGCCCACAGCACTTGAAGAGATATTGCACAAAAAAAAATTATGGCACTTGAAGAGTTATTGCATAGAACAGATTATTGCAGGGGCATAGGTGAGTTAAGGAGTTATGGGGGGTTGAAATAAATAGAGGAACAGTCACAGTGATTGATAAATAATTCCATTGTCGTACTTGAAGAGAGATAGGATGACTAGTACAGTCACACAGTACAGTGAAAGTCACAACAGTGGTTGAGATATGATACAGTCAGTGCCAGCAGAAATGGTTGCACATAGATCACCAAGTGTAAGTATCACAGACTAAGCCAGTGGGCTTCTACACTGTCATATAGGGGAGGAACACAATGCGGAAGAAAGCACAGCCAAAGTAGCTTGCGGCTAACACCGAGTCTGTCCGGCAGCTTCAACTAATCATAAAATATTAACAGCTATATTGAAACCTTTCAGTCGGATTTTCTTTAAGCCTAAAGAGATGAGGATTTTTCAAACCCAAGTTTTGTAGAATACAATCAAGTGGAATCGTTTATCAGACGTTTGTTTATGGTGAGACAGCAAGCTGCTGTGGAATAGAGGTGAGTAAAAAGGATTTCCAAGCGTCTTTAAAAAAAAAAGCTATACTGGACATTTTGGCCTCAACAACCACTTTGCCAGAAAGAATACAATCATCTAAGATATATTTCCTTAAAATATTGATGTGATCTGTTGATACATATTATTAAATTAGTTATTGTGCATCATGGGACATGTAGTACAGTTAAACCTGAAAATCAAGATGGCTTAAAGATTGGATAACCAATACTGGACCAACACGTACTTAAAATGAGTACCAAGCATGTACTTGTACACTAAATGACCCTGAACAGTCTGGGTTACTTTGGACAGATAATTATACTAATTTCCATTTTCCATTCCATTTTATCCAATTCAATTCATTTATTAGAGAGTTAGACAACAGGTGCACTTCCGCACATTTCTGCACATTTCTAATATTTTACATAGATAATATTTCCTAATATTAATTTGAGAAAGTCTTTACTTACGGTCATCAACTTCCAATTGCTCGTAGGTTGTGTAGAAAAAAGTCCTGAGATTTCAATTTCTGCTGTGTTGCGGTTCACTGAAAGGTTCAGAAAAGCCTTGTGGCTGTCTGAAGCCTCTCATTTGTGTTTGCATTTAAATAAAATAATACATTTATGCAGGTGCCCAAGCACCCAAAAAAGTAGATATAACAGTTGATTGAAGTTATGTAAATGAAACCAACCACTGCTGATTCCTCAGTTGGAGACCTACACAACTACCAACTACATCAGTTTTACTGTATTACAATATTTTTGTTTCCATTACTTTTCATTTTGTGTATATTGTAGTTACTGTGTGCCAAAAATTCCTGACAAAAACAAAGCTGAAACCTTTCTGAGGAGATGACATTCTGTTTTTGTGGAAAGAGCTAAGCTATTTATAAAAAAAATATAAAACTAATGCACAAAATTATTTGCTACTTCAAAGACTGAGGTAAAATTGAGGTTTGATTTGGAGACATGCATGCAGTGTTTTGGTGGTTTTGGTGCATTTTGGACATGAAATGAACTGTTGTGCCAAGCTGCATGTTGCTGTAGAGACTTGCATGAAGAGTTTTGAAAAAGTGAACTCAGTATGGAGAAATGCTTGTAACTAATTATAAAAAACGGTAAATGAAAGCAGCAGTATGTTATGATATCTCACCGTTTGCGTCGGCAGCTCCAAGCTGTCAGACCTCAGCAGGTAGATGTGGTCTTATAATTTGTGGAGGAGTAATGTCATTTTTATATAATGTGTGTCCACAGCACATACATTTGCGTTTCAGAGATCGTGCTCATTTCACAACTTTTTATGAGATCATGTTGTTTCGGTAATATAAGAGCAGCCATAATTCTGCCTCTGCTTTCTGTATCTATCTCTCCCTCCCTCCCTCCCTCCCTCCTCTAGGTGTTCTTCCTGTCATGGTCATGGATACAAGACCTGCTCTGTTTGCCATGGCAGCCAAAACCTGATGCATTTCATCCAGCTCACTGTTACATGTTATGTCAAAACCCCGCAGACACACACACACACACACACACACACACACGCACACACACACACACAGAGGTAGAGTTGGTTGTAGGTGAAATATTCCATTACATATTCAAAATACAACATTACTATAACTGTATTCTGTTAATAAAGTCATACACTAAAACCAAGACAAATTACTGTACGCTTATTTTACTTGGGGAATAAAGTTATTTGGATTCTGAAACGAATGTATTTTGATTACAGATAGTTCTTCACACTGTCCGCACTTACTGATACAAACCTTGTATCTTTAATACATTTCTCTGCAAGTGAGGACAATTTACAGGACGCCATTAAAGTAGTGACCTGCCTGTGCCCTTCCTACGCATCTGTCATAGCTGTGCTAAAGCTTTTCACGTGAGTTTTGATCACAGATACAAATCAGGATTACTTACTGGAACACTGGGAATACAAAAGTGTGAAAAAAGTATTCATGATTCCATCACATTAATCGTGTAGCCCAAGAGTGTCAAGGAATATTGAGCCTTTTCTTTCAAAGAAGGAGAGATCTGTGGCTGACATGGATCAACAGAAAAAACTTTCAGCCGACTCCTCATAGTAAAGTCTGTTCAGATCATTTTGCCACAGGTAGATAATTAGCATACCAAGTACTGATCATTCTACAGAAAACCTCTTCTGTATTTTAACTTAGTTTTGTTCTCCAAGTCTTGAGAACATGACCAGTTTCAGTCAACAGTCTCTCTCTCTCTTTCAGACACAGAAAAGCACACGCACACACACACACACACACAAATAAATATGAACCTCCTCTTATCTGAGCAATCTTTTTTTTTTTTGGCAAACCATCCTATCTCCATGACAGCACTCACCCAGCAGGAGCGACGGGGAGAGCAGGAGAAGAAAAGGCAGGGAAGACAGGAGCTATCAACAGATATAAACAACTGCAGCAGCGCAAACCTAAAAGGCAGAACCCAGCTGCAGAAACAGAGGACACAGCAGAGGGGCAGGACATCACTCCAGGGACAGATGCAAGTGGGATTGAGAACCATGTTCAGGGCACATGCAAATCTGAAGTGTGTAAGATCATAAGAGATGAATGTCAGCGACTGCTCACAGAGAATTGAGAACTAAGGCGGCATTCACACAGGGTTTTTTTTGTGTGGAAAAAGTGCCGCCATAGAGCGCTTTTTGTGAAGGGAAATATAATCCTGCACACTGTCTACACTAGCATGATGCTGTAATGCAACGTTTTGGTCATAGGTCGCCTGCAGGTCTGAAGGCGTTAAGGTCCTATGACCAAAACGTTGCAATTAAAGCATCATGCAAATGTAGACAATGTGCGGGATTACATTTCTTTTTCAGTAGCTGCCTCTTTGGTTTTTGTCCAACGCACCTGTCAATTAAAGACTTTTAGGTGTGCAAAAGTTCATTTTTTCTTTGTGAGGAGAATTAAAAAACGGATCACGAAAACGTCATCTGATGTTAGCAGAGCAGCTGGCTAGCTCACTAACCAGAGCTCCTAGCAGATAATACAGTGTTGTGCAACAAACAAAGGCTTACCAGATATTCACAATACACGTCCAGTATAATCACACATTGCCTCTTTATGATCGTGTATCGTAATTCACTTCTCCATCTTTGTTGTTGTTATGGGAAACGGGCAGCCACTCCATCATGATTGGTTGGCTGAGAAAAAAGCGATTGACGTCACCCAGCACTTTTGTGAAAAGTTTAATATTTTTAAATATGTGAAAGCGCTCCGCTCTGCCAAAAAAGCCACCAGCAGTTTTTCACTGTTGTGCACCTTGCGCCCGCTCCGCATGTGTTTTCATGTAAAAAAGGCGGTGGCAGTTTTTTGGGGTGGAAAAAGCGCTGCCTGGAGCGCTTTTTGTGAGGAGAAATAAAAAGCGGATCATGATAATGTCACCTGACGTTAGCTTAGCAGCTGCTAGCTCAGTAATCAGCTGGTTAGCTCTTCTAGCAGACAAAACAGTGTTGTGGAACAAGCAAAGGCTTACCAGATATTTCCAATACATGTCCAGTATAATCCATACTGCCTTTATGATCGTTGTTACAGTAATGTAAATTCCCATGATTACAGAGTCCTATTTCTCCACCAGGAGACAATGGAGACACGGCCAGTGCCTCCATCATCGTGATTGGTCGGCTGAGAAAAAGTAGTTCACGTCACCCGGCACTTTTTTGAACATTTCTCAATTTTTGAAAGGCAAGGCAAGGCAAGGCAAGTTTATTTAAATAGCACATTTCAGCAACAAGGCAATTCAAAATGCTTTACATAAAACATTAAAAGCATCGAGACAAAGTGAAAAAGATAAAATTCATATATTGCATTAAAAGAATCAAATAAAGTAAAATAGAAAAGTAAGAGAACACAACAAACACAACAAATACTCCCACTTTTAGATGCACATTGTGAGTGAACACATATGTTTTTCTTTAATTTACAGATCTCACTGCCCAAGGCAGACGAGAATCATAGATTCTCCTCCTGGTCAAAAACCTCACCATCCACAGATGGATGAGAATCATACAGGGTAAAGCTCTGCCCCCCCCACATATAGTGTTCACTCGTGTAAGTAACCATTACCCGGACAAGACCGATGAAAATTCGTACTTGCCCGTGTCAGCTCTGTTGGGATCCTGAACAGAAACTTTTAAAATGAGAATAAGACGGGTATAAAATACAAGAATAAAAGTTACAGTGCAGTGCAAGAAATGAATAATTATTTGATTTAATAAAAGGCAAGCGCTCCGCTCTGACGAAAAAAAACCCCGGCTGCAGTGCTTTTCGGGAGCGGACGCCTTTTGTGCGCCTTGCGGCCGCTTCCCGATGCTTTTAATGAGGAAAGGGCGCTGACAGTTGGGGGAAAAACGCTATGTGTGAACGCAGCCTAAGGCATCAGTCTGACAGTGAGAAAATCACACTGGACTCATTCAGAGACAATGAAAAAAAAAAAGGTCACCTACTACTCACCGACTTGCCACGTTTTAAGATGTTGCCGGTGCTGTTTGAGTTTATTGAGGCCTTCATTACAGAGAGTCTCTTACTCACCAAGTTTCAAAAACTTAAGTTGGTACTAATGAAACTCAGACTCAACTTCCCAGAGCAACGATCTGACCCACAGATTTGGCAGTTCCCAGTCTACAGTGTCTGAAACATTTATTAGTGTAATAC
>NW_027280016.1:77500-81384 GCF_046629955.1 Centroberyx affinis
TGTGCCACGGCTTTAAAGACGCACAAAGATTTTGGAAATATAATCGCAGAATTTGATAGCAAAGTGGATAACAATGTGTCTCATCGGAAACAACGTATCGCTGGACTTGAAACACATTTTCCCAAAGTTTCATCATCCAATCAGAAACAAGAATAGGTGAGGTGATCTACCCTCTTTCCATTCCAGAACATTTAGTTGGGGTTTCACTATCGATGCCAATATCTGAGAAATACACTACCAGTCAAAAGTTTGGACCGACCTGATTGAATGTTCCATGTTTCTCATTCTCTTAAAGCCATTTTGATCTAAAGGCTTCTGCTTAAATGCTTGAAATGTGTTTCTTAGACAAATATAAATAGTGAAGTTGATCCTATGTATGAATTTCTTTCCAAAGCCTTTGCCTTTCCATCAAGGCAAAGGGCGGCTACTTTAAAGAATCACTGCACAATTCCATTTGTGTTATTTCATAGTTTTGATGTCTTTACTATTATTCTACAAAGATGGAAAATAGTAAAAATAAAGAAAAATGTGGTGTGTCCAAACTTTTGACTGGTGGTGAGAGAATAAGAGACAACAGAGCAGCGCAAAGAGAAGGAATAAGCTAATTAAGGCAAACAAAGACTGTATTGAAATATTTCACTGTAAGGGTAATTAAACGCTACTTTTTGTTCAGATTTAGCCCCAGTTGCTCTATCCCCCCTCCCCCCCCCACTAATGCAGAAAATCATCAGCAGAGAAATAGGTTACTACATTGTAATTTTTCCACAGAGGCTTTAAAAAATGTGTCCAGCAAGGCAAATTAGTGCTTAATTAAGGGATCTACAAGGAGTGTTGTAGTGTTTATCAACCCTAGAGGAAAAGCACATAGAGATTAATCCAACAGAATCCTGAGGAGTTCAATTCTCAAATGAGATGCACTGGGAATATCTATACTTTATTTAACGCCTCGTGGAATTATACTAATTAACTCCATACTATATGTTTTTTCTACAGCTCACTAAATATTTTGGAAGGAATTATCTCGATCCTCATAACTCTTTTCATCCTTATTGAGTTGAGTTGTTGTCATGCAGTTTCTATTATCCAATTCAGTTCTGCTTTTTGGATTTTTTGTTTCTTTTGAGGTAAGTTGAAGTTCGTTGTTCTCACCCGCACTGTTTGCACGTGTCTTCTTTTCCCCACCCACATTCCCCCCGCTTCCTCTGTCGTTTTCTGTTTACATTGTTCAGTTGGCGTGTTTATTTTAATGTGTCTTTCTGTAGATTTTACCCTTGTGAGTTTGTGTTGTGTTTTATGCATTATGCATTTATTCTCTCTCTCTCTCTCTCTCTCTCTCTCTCTCTCTCTCTTCTCTCTCTCTCTCTCTCTCCCCCATCTGCACATTTATGGATGTGTATCTCCATGTTTGAGCAGGCAAAACATCTGGGATGCCACAACTTTACGATGGCATATGAGGGCCATTGCAGGTGAAATTCGTTTTGTTTTTTACTGCATCTTAAAGTATGAAAGGTATGAGAAAAAACTCAGAATTTCTGGAATTCAAATCAGAAATTTGCGAGACAAAGAAAGTACCAACTTAATTAATTTCACTATCTAGACAGGTAAACTTACCTGATTACCTGACTTGCCTGAACTTGACCATGTTTGTTGTACCTCCTCACTGACGTGTGGCATTCAAGTGAAGCAACGTTGTTCCTTTTCCTTGCAAATTTCTGACTTTAATCTCAGAAATTCTCCTTTTTTTCCTGCAAATTTTGGACTTTAATCTCAGAGTTTTTCTCGGAATATTACCCCCCTTTTCCTGGCTGCGGTAAAAAAAAAAAAATACACCTACAATGGCCCTAATACGCCGTCGTAAAATGAACTGTTGAGGAGTCAGGAGTTCAAATAAAGTTGTCATGGGAAGAGTCCCAATATCTTACTGGCTCTCACCCACTGCCTCCAGGTTCTCTAAATCCCTAAATGCAGTCCATTTCTCACCCAAAATACACGAGCACTGGCTGCATCAGACTCTGTGTGTTGGTAAATGTCAAGAGTTTATTTCCTCTCAGGCTCCGTTTCTTGCCAGTAAACACAGGGAAGCCTGAACCTGTCAGTCATCTTGGCCGTAGTTTTTCAAACTGTAGATCAGGACCTGAAATGGGTCAGAGGCTGGAGTCAGGAGGGTCCCTACATAACAAGAGTAGGAATATGTTTTTATTAACCTCAGTCTGACGAGAGATTATATATTTTTTTTACCTGTATTCTGGGCTGAAAAATTTTAAGAGTCTCTGCTTCGGAGCTTCAAGAGATTAAATTTGACCTGTTAAATTATAATAAAACCCCATTTCATAGAAGTGGGGATTGGGATAATGCAGCTTCTGGGAACTGGCAGTGTTGAGAATTTTCTATTTTATTGACTCCCTGTCTGGTCATATCGACTTTTATTTGACTGCATGGTATATCTTGAAGGAAAAACCCACCCTAAAGCACTTCAGTACTTAAAAAAAGCAGCTATTGGTGATGCACCTGGCATTTTTTGGGCCGTTTTGTTGTTTGGTAGAATATTTTTTGTTATTCCCGCGGACAGTGGCGCCTGCAGGATTCTACTGTATCTTGTCGTACGCATAAGAACGGCCCAGTGCAAACAACCACCTTTCACCCTGTCAAGTCTCACACACATACACACACACACAGGCACACACACACACACACCCCAACTGCAATTCAGAGACCACTCACCGGACTACAACAACCACACAATGAACAGTTATGGGACACAGCATGATGAAAACCACATCAAGGGAGCTTGCGTGCAATAAAACCATTCAGCACAAATGCAAAAGCAATGATTCTCCCCTTTCCAACCGCCAATAAAAACAGCAACAATGCAACAGCGGAGCAATACATGTTCTACATAAAAGCGGCTTAGATTATGAAATGACACAACACAAAAGCAATAAACAGTAAAAAGACAGATGAGAGAATAAAATGAAATCATGCTCCTACCTATTTAAAGTTTACTCTGCTAAAACTTGACAGGCGAGAAAAACAACGTTCAAGTGCCAAGGAAGTGTAGACAGTGCAGTAACCTATTAGAGGCTGCCAAGCAAAGGCAAACACCAATCATCGGCCTTCAATTTATTTTTCGCCAAACACCTGAGGCCTCATTGGCGTAGCCTGCTGCCAACTGAGCAAGCCGTGGACACAACCAATGTGTCACACAAGGGAGTGGGGGAGTAAAAATGCGAAGACCATTGAATATGCCATCACAGTTTTATTAAAATAGGAACAATATCAGCGTACGCACTTTGTAATAGCAGAAATATTTTCAACTATCTAAAACATCACGTTGGTGTCAGTCCCTCAGAATCAAAGAGCGAGGACTTCTTTCTAGAGCCGCCATTTTGCACCAAGAGACGTTCAACAATCATACAGGGAGAAATCCATCGTAGAAGAGGAGAGAGACCAATTTCTCCACCCACAGGAGCAGGAGAGAGAGACCAGAATGCAATGCAGCAACAAGATATGTTGCGTTTTCAGTAAAGGGGCGTGACTCTCACTTTTTCTCGACTGGAATAACTCTCACTCTGCTATAATTGCTATCACTCTCTCCACCTGCATGAACTGAATGCAACTACTAATAGTTCTGGCATGTTCTCTGGAGGTTGTCGAAAGGCATTCTGGGAAATGTAGGAACTCACTTACTGAAGTAGGTGTAGACGAGGCAGGTTGAGGGAAAGAAGGTAAACCAAAAAAGTTAAATTACAATTGTGGAATTTTCCTTTAAAGCACTTTGTTATACATTACGTTTCATTGTGCTTTTTATTGTTTTTCTTATTATTGTGCTGCCCCCTTACGAGACAATGATGTTTTATATGAACTGATTTGAATCTTATACTTTA